>NW_006760386.1:3984970-4001863 GCF_000271605.1 Fomitiporia mediterranea MF3/22
CTTAAACATACTTCTTAGTGTCTGTCCTCATCTATAGCTACTAGAACTCTCTCTGAATTATTTCAAGTGTCTTCCTATACTCTGAATGTCTTACAAGCAGAGAATCATAATATTCCTTCAGAACTATTAGTACAAGATCTAATAGAACATATATCTTCAAATTTCTGTACATATAGTTATTTCTAATAAGTATACTAGCTGGGTACTCCTCTCTTTTGTCTAATAATTCCTACTAAGTGTCTCAGATCTTTTACAGAATGACTTTACTACCTGTATACACTATGCCTCTTAACTAAGAGTCTTTAATAAAGGCAACATCTTTGCTATCATACTCTCCCTTATTAAATTAAGGACTTCTGGACAGTACATCTGCTTTTACAAGTGTTTTTCCAGGTTTATACATTAAAACAAAGTTATAGTCTGTCAGTTCTATTCTTGTTACAGTTCTCTACTCTTGTACCTTCAGTTCTGAGGGTTCTACACTCTTCTGTACCAGAACTCAGGACTTCTGTCCCTCAAGGGCACTGTCTATAGACTATATGTGTGCTAACTCTTACTACTACCCTTCCTTACTTTATCATTCCATTCCTTTGACCACCCCTTCATTCTTTGTTCATTCTATAGTCTCTTACCCTTTGTCTATCCCTTCATTCATTGTGCCTTTATCTTTGACCTTCCTTTCTTTCATTCTTTGTAGCTTATCATTCTTAGTAACTTATACTCCCTGAGTACTCTTGTGTAGTTTAGTATATATAGGCATACAAGATCAGACTAGTCCTGTAGTCTTGATCTTGTCTACTCTAGGTAGTCCTGTACTCTTAGGCTCACTCTATATACTCTACTCTTGTCTCACTCTCTCTCTCTGCCTGTTCTGCAAGTTCTAACAATGTTCTAGTACTTGTGTTCTGTATTTCTGTTGTGTAGAATAGTTGTAGCCTGGGTCCCCTTACTAAGTCTTTAGGTCCCCTCTACACTGTTACTGACATCAGATTAAGACTACTCATTACTACCCTACAACTCTCCTATGTTTTGAGTATCAGTACTTACTATTGTGTCAATCTCTTTTCTTTGTCCTAACCCTTTTACATTTTTAAATTTTAAACTTTCTAAACCCTTTTAAACTTTTGCCACCCTTCATTCTATTCATTACCCCTTTTAGTTTAGTGCTGATTCCTTTGTAGTATAAACATAGACCCTCCTATACTAACTGTCACCCCTACTGTCCTACCAGATTAGCAGTTATGAGCAGACCTAGCTTAATATGTGTAGACCTTTATCTAAGAGGCCTTTGCCAACTATATGCCCCTAGCTCCTTCAGAACCTGTTCTAATTGTTCTGGAAGTTGTAACCTGTTCTAGAAAGAAAGTGTATATAGTTTACCCTTTAGACTTTAATAGGTAGCACTTTAAGGACTTCCAGCACCAAGTCAAATTATATATGGCTACTACTTTGACCAATCTATCCTCAGACCTTAATTATGTCCTATTTGTCCTCTTCTTTATGAAGGAATACAATACAGCCACCTGAGCCCAGAACTGGATTGAAGGCTATTAGATCAGAAGTCTGATCTGACTTTGGAACAATGAGTTGTATTCAGAATTCATAAGGCAGCTCTGTACTTCCTTCATTAATCTAAATAAGAAGTATAATGTACAGAACAAGCTTACATCTCTGTGACAGGGCAAACATTCTGCCAACACCTTCTTTCAGGAGTTTAATATCCTGGCCCAGAAGGCAGGATTTGTACTTAGGTTTAATAATGTTCTTATTAGAATGCTTGAAAAAGCTCTTCACCTGGAACTAGTTAATAAGATTCTTAGAATGATACTAGAACTAGTTACTTACACTGAGTGGAAAACACATACTATTTCCTTTAACCAAGTAGTGGCTCAGATACATTAAGTCTGTGTAGAATACCTGTACATACATCCAGCTCTAACAGTTCTGAGCCTCTAGATCAATCTGCCTATAATTTGTAATTAATCTGTTCTGATAAATATTAGAGAAGTCTGAAAGTAAGGAGCATACTTTGCCTGTAGAAAGTCAGAGCACTAGATTAAGGACTGCCTACAGAAGCAACAGTATATTTGTCAGGTCATTAGAGTAATAATGAGTAACAAGTAGGATTTGTAGTAAGAAGCCTTTTCTACAAATCCAGAAGTCACCTCAGAACTCTCAGACCCTAACTATGTACTCTAGGATTTTGTAAAGGCCTAACAGTGAATGTAGCACTAAAGGGCTATGACTCAGATTTTTAATGACCACTTTTGATTCAATAGACACTGTAGGATTAGAAATAAATAAAGTAAGAAAAGTAGAAAAAGTAGAAAAAGTAAATTAACAAATTTATTTATTATAAAGAAAAAAGTTAAAAACAAAAGTAGATAGTTCTCTTATTTCTTCTGATTCTTTTGATTCTTCTCTTTACACTTCATTCAAGTCTAAATCTGTACAATCTAACCTACTACTTCTGTATTCTAAGATCTTAGAATGTTCAGAATGCTACCTAGCCCTGTTTACTACTTAGTAGTTTGTTTATAGTATTAAGTAGGGATAGTCTCAGCTGAGTTTACAACTGAGGACATGAGTCTGTCCTTGTTGAAAGAGAGAGGTTAATAAGGAAATGTTGACACATATACTCACCCTCTTAAACAACAAGACTGTATAAGCTATATGTTCCCTTTAGAACAAGTAGTAGTTCATCAGAGAACATTCTGAGCACTAGCTCTAGGTCCCTGTCCTCTTAGCTCCCTTCTCAGGATCCCCCCAGATCTGAACAATAACTCTAGTAGACAGTAAATACACTAGTTTGTACATTAATAAGGCCTTTGTGTAGGAACACTACCTCTCTACTCAATGTGTTCTACTTCTGATCCTAGTATACAATACAGACAGAACCCTAAACCAGAATGGTTGGATTACTAAGTTTGTCCAACTATGAATGACTATTCAGAATCATAAGGAAAGTATTGAGTTTAGAGTCACCAACCTTAGAAAGACAGATGTCTTTATCAGATTCAAATGGCTCAAAGCTTACAACCCTACTATTAACTAGTTAGAGTAGACACTTGTGTTTAATCAGTGTCCTGAGTCTTATAGCTACCTTATACTACTGTTCTGAGTAGATACAGATGCTTCCAATGTTACTAACAGTTCTAATGAAGGTGACTAGTTGTTCTTCTTTAACTAGGATAGATATGTGGACACATATTCTAGTCAAGACAGAATAGAGTCAATCTGAAGGATGTCTGAGACAGAACCAGTCTAGAACCCTCTTAGAACAACTCTACTCTAGAACACACATAGACTCAGCCTGCTGGATTTTGTCTGAGAGTTCCTCAAAGTCTTTAGTAAAGAGGAATTTGACTAGCTTTCTAAACACTATCCCTAAGACTATACAATTGAATTGACTAAAGGTTTCTAACCTAAGGATTGTAAAGTCTACCTACTTAACAGAGACAAGTAGGAGGTGCTTGATGAGTTCCTTTAGGAAAATCTTCAGAACAGTCAGATCCAACCCTTAAAGTCCCTTATAGCCTCCCCTTTCTTCTTTGTCAAAAAGAAGGATAGGAAGCTCTACCTAGTCTAGGATTATTATTGTCTTAATAAGGGTACTATCAAAAACAAGTACCTGCTCCCCCTGATTCAGGAGCTCATTAATAAGACACATACATTCAGGGTTTTCACTAAGTTGGACATTTGATAGGGATACAATAATATTTGGATCTAAGACAGAGATGAGTAGAAGGCTGTGTTCTAAACTAATTATAGACTGTACAAACTGACTATAATGTTCTTCAGACTAACCAACTTGCTTACAGTGTTCCAGTCATTCATGAATCACATCCTTACAGATCTGATTAACTTAGAGTATGTTAGTGTGTATCTGGACAACATTCTAATCTTCACCTAAACAGTCAAGTACTATTACTAACTGATCTAAGTGGTTCTACAACAGCTCTAAGATAATAAACTGTTCCTTTAAGAAGTAAAGTACTCTTTTACACAGGAGTCAGTAGATTATCTAGGCTTTGTGATTGGTAGAGGAGAGGTCTGTATGGATCTAGCAAAGGTAACTACAGTTTGGAACTGGCCACAACCTTAGAACCTGAAACAGGTCTAAGTGTTCCTTGAGTTTGTAAACTACTACTAACACTTTATTCAAGGCTTTAGTACTATTGCCTGACCCCTTTACAATCTCACCAGTAAAGATGTTCCTTAGTAATAGGATGATCAGTAGTAGCCTACATTTGAGTCCCTCAAGTAGGCTATTACTAGTAAGCCTATATTAGTAGTTCTAATAGTTGTAGACAAGTTCTGAGTCAAAGCTAACTCTTCTGACTTTGCAAATAGAGTAGTACTGTCCTAGTTCATTAACAGAAAGTAGTGTCTGATTGTGTTCCAATTAGAATCCCTCTCTGTAACAGAACAGAACTACTCTATCTATAATAAGGAACTCCTTACAATTGTCTGTTCCCTAGAGAAGTAGTGTTAATATCTCCTCAGTACTGTATAGAAGTTCAAGATTTGGAGTGATCACCTTAATCTCTAGTACTTCTAGGTGCCTCAGAAGCTTAACTACTACTAAGCCTGCTAAATGTTAGAACTGTAGAACTATAACTTTATACTGACTCACAAACCTGGAACACAAATAATGAAAGCTGATTTACTCTTGAGACAAGTAGGTTATGAAAGGGAGGAGAATGATAACAAAAATCTTGTTCTTCTAGACAATTCCTGTTTTGTGTCCAAGACAATCTGAGAGATCTGACTTGAATCTAAGAATGTTAACTTTATTACTTGTATACAGTAAGCTCTGAGACACACACAGGACTGGGTTGTAGTAAAGTAGTTAGAAAAGCAGGCTAGGAATTAGGAGGAGGATAAGGATGGACAGGTTTACTAGGAAGGCTGACTGTATGTTCTAAAGGATTGGAAGCTGTAGAAGAACATTGTCTGAGCTTATTATAACAATCTGACTGTAGAACATCTGGGCCAACACAAAACACAGGAACTCATTACTCAGAACTACTAGTGGCCAGGAATGTAGAGGGAAATCCTAAAGTATATGACTAGTTACAATATATGCTAACAGACTAAGGCCTACTAGACAAGGGTTCAGACTCCTCTACATCTGTATTAGATTCTGGATCACTCTTAGGAAGAAGTCTCAGTAGACCTGATTAGTGAGCTATCTGAGTCTTAGAGTTACAATACTATCTATATGATTGTTGACTGATTCTCTAAGCAAGTCTATGTAGATCTAACCTAAACAGAACTCACTTCTGAAGGTATAGTGTGTATTTATCAGGATCACATCTTCTGGTTGTACAGACTCTCTTAGAAGCTTATTCACAATTGTAGACTGTAATTTGAGTTGAAATTTATACAGAACTTGTATACACTTCTTAGGATTCAAGGGAACCCTTCTACTACATATTACCTACAGACTGACAGACAAACTGAGTGAGTTAATTAGGAGATTGAGCTCTACCTCTGAATGTTTATTAATCATTAGTAATCAGACTGGTCTGAATAGTTAGCTCTGGCAGAATTTGTGCACAATAACTAGTAACACTCTACAACAGGACAGTCTCTATTCTTCTTCAATCATAGGAGACATCCATACTAGGGGACAGTTCTGAACTGGAATAACAGTTCTGAATCTGTAACAGACTTTACAGAATGGATACACAAGACTAGAGAAGACACACAAGCTCTTTTAGAGAAGGTAGTATAAGTAATAAAGTAGAACTATAATTAGAAGAGATCTGTAGCTAAGGATTACTAGCCTAGGGACAAAGTTATACTAGAAGCTACTAACCTGACTATGAATTGCCTAATAAAGAAGTTGGACAACAAGTGCTTCAGACCCTTCATTATTGAAAAGAAGGTTAGCATCTCTGTCTACAAACTCCAACTTCTAGCAACATGGAAGCACATACACCCAGTGTTTAACAAGGTTCTACTGTCTTAGTACTACAATCTGAGTTTTCCTTCACAACAAAGACCCCTACTGCCTTTACCAGAACTCATTAGTTCTGAACCAGAATACAAAGTAGAGTATGTAGCAGATACTAAGCTAGTGTGTAGAAAGCTTAAGTTCCTTATTTACTAGAAGGGATACTTAGTTGAAGAATACACTTAGGAACCTGCTAAGAATCTCACTCATACTGTTAAGACAATCTGAGACTTCTATCAACTTCATCTGAGTGCTCTATGTTAACTCTGCCTTACAGATTTCCAAACCCTACTGTTCTGACCTATGCCTGAACTGCTAACCAAGTCTAATGTTTACTAATCAGGATGATTGGTTTTAGAGGAGGGGTGATGTTATAGTTCTCTACTCTTGTACCTTCAGTTCTGAGGGTTCCACACCCTTCTGTACTAGAACTCAGGACTTTCATCCCTTAGAGGTACTGTCTATAGACTATATGTGTACTAACTCTTACTACTACCCTTCCTTACTTCATTATTCCATTCCTTTGACCACCCCTTCATTCTTTGTTCATTCTATAGTCTCTTACCCTTTGTCCATCCCTTCATTTGTTGTACCTTTATCTTTGACCTTCCTTTCTTTCATTCTTTGTGGCTTATCATTCTTAGTAGCTTATACTCTCTGAGTGCTCTTGTATAGTTTAGTATATATAGGTGTACAAGATCAGACTAGTCCTGTAGTCTTGATCTTGTCTACTCTAAGTAGTCCTGTACTCTTAGGCTCACTCTATATACTCTACTCTTGTCTCACTCTCTCTCTCTACCTGTTCTGTAAGTTCTAACAACATTCTGGTACTCATGTTCTGTATTTCTGTTGTGTAGGATAGTTATAGCCTGGGTCCCCTTGCTGAGTCTTTGAGTCCCCTCTATACTGTTACTGACAATTCTCTAGTAAGCCTGTCTGTAGTTTAACTTGTAGAGAGCTTTAAAGTATATCAAATTAGTATGGTCAGACTATACTTTAAAGGTTTGTCTTACTCTCAACAAGTACTAGTACTAGTCCTTAATGGCTTTAATAATACTAAGCATTTCTTTATTATAAATCTTATAATTTTACTCTGTAGAGTTTAGAGACTAAGATCTGAATGCTACATAATACTATACACTATTTTGCTTTTGAGAAAGAACTGCTCCAAGTGTATAATTAGACAAATCAGCTTCTACTCTAAAGAGATCATACTCATTTAGAATTGTAAGGACAGGCTATAAACATAATTGTCTCTTAAGCTCTTCTATAGTCTCTCTTTACTCATTTCCCTAAGTAAATAGAACCTTCCCAGTTAGTTTAGTGAGTAGACAAGCTATTTTACTATAGTCCTTGATGAATCTCTAATACTAGTTACAGAAACCAGTAAACTGTTGTAATTGCTTCAAGTTCTTTAGTTCTGGCCATTCATTAATAGACTTTACTTTTTTCAGGTGCATTTGAATCTCATTGTTCCTAATAATGTGTCTAAGATACTTAGTAGTAGATCTTTCAAATTCACACTTCTAGAGCTTAAGGAACAAGTGATTCTCTTGCAGAATTGTAAAAACCCTTTAAACTAGGTGTTTATACTCTTTAATATCTTTAGAATAGATGAGAATATTGTTTAGATAGACAACAACTAATCCCTTATTAATTAATTCACTAAAGATATTGTTTACAAAGCTCTAGAATGTAGTAGGAGCATTTGTGAAACTAAAGAACATGACTGTAGACTTAAACAATCCTAGATTCATTCTGAAAACTGTCTTCTACTCATTACCCTCTCTGATTCAAATATTATAGTATCCCTAACATACATTAAGCTTTGTAAAGTACTTAGAATCTTTGACCTTATCTAGAAGCTCTTAAATTAAAGGTAGAGAGTACTTGTTCTTAATAGTACCTTTATTAAACTTTCTGTAATCTTAGATTAGTCTCAAAGATCCATCCTCCTTCTTAATAAAGAAGAAAGGCAATACTATAAGGGACTTTGAATATTGAATCCTTTCTGAAGCCAGATTCTCAGAAATAAAATCCTTGAGTGTATTTTGTTCTCTAAGAGCTAGAGGGTACACTTTACAATCTGTAACCTTAAAATCTAGCTTTAGATTAATAGTATGGTTCTAAGATTAATACTCTAGTAACTGCTTAAAGGATTCTTTACTAAATACATTCTTGTATACTTTAAGATAATGAGGGATTGTAAAAACTAGGGTAGGATTATTATTAGTTCTCCTTAGGTACTCTAGAACATCTGAATACATCTCTAGTTCATCTAAGGACATAGAACAACTGTCTAGACATTTAGTAAAGGACACAATACCTTGTCCCTAATTAATCTCTGGATTATGCTTGTTTAACTAATCATATCCTAGAAAGATATTACTTAATACTAGTATAGTGACTGTCAGACAAATTGTCTCTATATATACTTTAACAGAGAGTTCCACTTTAACATAGTCCTTTAGGAGACCTCTATCATTACTTGTACTATTAGTATTAAAGACTAGGAAGGGATTCTTAAAAGGATATGTTGTTAACTTGTTGTTCTTAACAAAGCTGTATTTATGTATAATCCAGTATACTCTGAATCAATTAGAGTATGTGTATTAATGAGTCTATAATCTGTTTTAATTGTTAAGAACATATCCAGTTGCCTTCCAGTGCTAGAGTGAATGTACAAAGCTTCCTCAGGAGAAACTAAGTCTACAAGTCTATAAGAGATGTTCAAAACTGTTTCTACACCTTCCACCTCTTTACAGACTTTAGAATCAATAGGTTCATCAAAGAAATAAGAGTCTTTACTGTCCAGAGTGTCATAATACAAACAATAATTGTCTATATTTGATTCAGATGTCTAGCATTAATTATTTACATAATAATAACTCTGTTCTAGCTCTTCCTTAGACAATACAGAGTTTATGCCTAAGGATTAACAAAAGACTCCTCTTCCTTAATCTGTTCCTTGTCTGATTCTTCATCTATAAAGTCCCCTTCCTTTAATTCCTGTATTGCTTCTACAAAAGCAAACCTTTCCTTAGGTCTTATAACTCTAAGAATCATTCTAACTCTTTAATACTAAGAAGGACAAACTCTAGCAAAGTGACCAATCTCTCTACAAATGTAACAAGCTTGATTTTTCTTAGTATTGTTAATTAAGATGTCTATTAGTTCTCTAGCTCTCAAGAATGTTTTTCTATTAGGAGTCAACCTGAAAGGATGTAAGGTTGGTTGAGAATTTGTCTGTACATTTGAGGCTTTAAAAAGTATAGTAGAATCGGATTAAGAAGAGTTGTGAGTCTTGTTAGGAAGATTAAAGTGTAGACAACTGTTAGATTGACTACTAGAGAGTCCCCTACATGTAAGAGTCTCCCTGAGTCAAGTTTCATTATTGTTAATCTGAATTGTATACTTTTTCCATTTATTATAAATACTTAGAACTAGTAATAAGTGTATTAACTAACAAAGTACTTTAGGATTAAGAGTATACTAAAGTAAATCAATCAATATAGAGTCATATACTTTACTACTTAGTCCAGCTTCAGTCTTAAGAATTTTAAACTGTTGGAAAAAGACATTTATAGAGTAATTTCCTTGCTTGAGTTGTCTAAGCTTCTAGATAACAGTTTCTTTCTTACTAGGGTTATTAAATGATTGCCCTAGTTACTCTATAAACTCTTAGAATGATTGTGTGTAAAGAATTTGCCCTCATTGTCTGTATTTTGAGTAACCTAATTTTCTACTTATACAGTAACTGTCCCTTCCTTTAAATAAGAAAGTACAAAGAGTATCTTCTTTTTACTGTTATAAAAGGCTCTCTTATTAGTAAGAATATATAGTAGACATTCTCTTTTAAAGTCCTAATAATCCTTGCCTCCTTTGTACTCTCTGAGAGTAGTAGTAATCTTTCCAGGGTTTCTAGTAGGAGTATAGTATATTACTATAGTAACAGCTTGACTAGTAGCCTTTGTAATTAATTAAGAGACTGAATTCATATCTAAGTGTATATATACACTTTACTAGGACTGTATAAGTTTGTGAGGGAGTACAAGAGAGTTTCCTGAAGGATTTGACATTGTTCCTAAGGCTAGCTCTAATGAATTAACTTCTAAAGTACTAAATACTTTTTCAAATACTTGAGTAAGCTCTAAAACATTTGGGTCTTTGTTAGAGACTAGTGTGAATGATTATGAACAATGTCTAAGTTCTAGGAACAGTTCCTTCAACTAGTTTGCTGTCTAAGCAACTTTAATCTTTCAGTTTTAAACTCTTAAGCTACTTATATACACTTTGTTCTAAGTACAATCTAGTAACTCTTATCTAATAATACTAAATAACTGTAAGACAATACTGGACTTTCAGACTGTAAGGTCTCTAAAGGTGTTACTACTTGAGAGAGGCTCTAGTCAACCAGTAAACAAAGGCTAGGGATTGAGCTTCACAAGTAGTAAGTTAAAAAGTGTTTAGAAAAGAGTATAACTATACAAATTGTAAAGACAACACACAAACTTGAAAGAGTGAAAGAGAGCAAAGGATAGTAGTAATACAACCTTAAGAGTAGAGTGTAAAATAATAGAAAAATGAAGTAACAAATGAGTAAGGGACAATATAGAATTAATAGGATAGTAAATCAGTTTAATAGTTCTTTAAGAAAGTAAAAGTATATTTATAAAGAGAGTAAGGAATACTTAAACAAGTAGTAGCTCAGCTTAAGTAAACTAATTGAGTAGTAGTTTAGATTAGGCAGATTTGGCAGATTTGACAGATTGAGTGGATTGTACAAGAGGAGTGACTGAGTAGTAGCTTGAGTCAGGGAAAGTCAAGTAGTAGCTCTGACTATATGTAGGAAACAAATTAAACAGTAGTTTAGACTTGAAAGAGAGTAGGATTGGATAAAGAGGATAGTTAAGCAGTAGCTCAGACTAGGAGGATATTAATTAAGTAGTAGCTTAGACTAAGAGTAGTATTAAGGTAGAGATGAGTTTTTTGACTCTTATGTTAGGAGAGATGTGTTCTTTAAGTTAATAATACTCTCAAACTGTGAATGTAGACTTACAGCCCTTAAACCAACTATATTCTCAAAGCTACCAGCTAGGATTTATACTAGGAGAACAAGTAGGAATACAAGAAGAGTCAAAAAACTAAGGAACTACTGTATCTACAGACTGCTTTTTATAATAACTAAATAATAAGAGTAAAGTAAGGAATGAAACTTGAGAATAAGATTAAAGAAATAATAAGAACAAATATTATGAAGCTAACAGGTACATTAGAGGCTAGGAAGAATTAACAGAGTATTGTGTATCAGAGAATATAGGCTAAGAGGCTATTGTACAAAAGAGGCACAAGTTACTATAGAGAGTATAAAAGAGGTGTAAGTTACTATATTAGGTAAGAAATGGATTGGCTGTATTGTGAAATAAGTACTCATTTCCTTACAGTCCTAACACAACCTACACTAAATACTTAGTAATAGTAGGGCAACAAGACAATAGTAATTACATAATAGTAGTATATAAATATGGATAACTGAAGGTAGTTGTACAAACTTGAATCTGTTTAGTTATACTAATTACTTAACACAACTTTTGCTCTAGTTTTCTCTCTTTATAACTCTCTATTGTTTGTAAAAGATTACAAAGTGTGTAAAGCTCATTGTTAATGTCTGCTTTTTTGCCCTCTTTAAGCAACTTGAGGTTAAATTCATTAATCTCCTCCTCCTCCTTACTTAGTTTCCTCTTTTCTTTTTCAAAACAGTTATATACTACATGAATGAGTTTGTTGTAACAACCTCTCATTTTATAGAGTTACTAATAAGCTACATATACTATCTCCTTGTTAAAAATATTAGTACAACACATTTCAACATTGTCTTACAACTACTCTATCTTAAATAAATTAATCAACTGATTATAAAATTGGATCTGCATTTCTATTCTTTAAGTATAATCTAGAAGGCTCAGTTGTGTCTTAAGTATTTTGTAATATTTAATAACAACCTCTTTGTAAGGAAACTCACTGTTCCTCACAAGAGAATTCTAATCGCCCTTAGTTCACTCAACTACTGACTGGGATAACCTAGTACTCGAGCGAGGGGTCAGGGGAAAAGAATCCCCTTTACCCAGCAGTCAATACTGTCTTTTATAGGGGTATACACGTGTAGATACATGAGGAGAAAGTGTAACTAACTACAATGAGAATATATGTGCTTGTGGGTCCCACTGTGCAATGATCTGACACAATCAGCAATGTAGTGATAATAAAATACAAACCAGTAAATCAAATCCTTACACTCGCCCTCTAGCATTTAGTCCTAAATGCTAAAAATCAGTAGAAAAGGTGGAAAACTTACTTAAAGTAACAATTAGTAACAAGTAAATAATAAAATACCTTGCCCATGCGTATGGGAAACATCCTTGTGATGTAGTACTGCCTCTCTGAACTGATCCGAAGTCGATCTGATGAGTATTGAGACAGTGGTGGTGTTCTGGACAGTGAGTAGCATGGTTCTGAACCATGTGAAGCTAGATAAAACGTCAATAAAATTAAACGTGGTCATTATTACTGTATAGTCAATTAGTAGGAAAGCTGCCTCTTGATTGTTGCTATCAATACAACACTTTTCGAAGAGAATCGGTGGAGTTCCTGGGGAGATATAGCGTTTCAGCTCTTGGGTATTCTGAGACACACAGTGTAGATCAATATGTACAGAAGTGGAAATTCTGGCAGTGTGGTAATTGCAAATATTCTCTTCTCCTGCGTCTTCAGGAAGCGCGGAGGTAAATCCCTGATCAACAAAGCTATAGCCTTCTTCCTCAATAGAATGTATTAGCATTGTGGCTTCTAGCTGACCTTGTGCAAATTCTTGTTCCTGTAGGATAGTAATGCAATAACACATAGTAGAGATGTATTCCGAAATTCCTCTACTATGTCCTCGATTTTTCCAATAGACTAGTTCCTGCAAATGTAGTGTCTTGTGCTTGTATTGGTAGAATATCTCCGAATGTGTGCTCTCTTGTGTGCAATAACCAACTGTGATGCAAAACTGGATATCTTGTTGAGCCCAATGTGTGAATACTGATTGCAAAGTGCAACATAGAGTGTAATATTCGTCCTTGAATGAAAATATCGGTTCGAACTCAATGAAATCGTGAGGTATGAGCCTGATATCACTAGATATGTGCCTATATGTGCTGTATCTTGGTGCACAATGTACTTCCTACTGTAGTTTCACACTGTTTCCTTGTATCTCAACTCGTTTGTGCCTTTGTAAGTTGATTGATTCGATTCCTGAATCGTCTGAGTGTACTTTCAATGTCTCATGGTGCAATGTTCTATCACACTGTGTCCAAGTAGTGTTCTCTACTTTCCTGAATGCTGTAACTGTCTGTATGCTACATTGTTCCATGTATGTCTCAATGAAAAGTCCTGTCTGTATGTGTAGTAGCACTGCCTGAAGTCCTGAGTGTATGCTGCCAATTCCTTGTTCATTTGGCAAATCCATGTGTGGATCAATACATTCTAGCACTGACTTCCTGTCTTTCTGTGTCCTTGTCCTTGTTCTGATGTATTCTTTCCTTGTGTACCTATCATGTGTCCTGTTTCCTGTAGTACTGATACTGTCTGGTACTGCAAAGTCCTTTGCAAAGTCGTTCTGTAGCAATCCATGTAAGAGAAATGTATGTTCAAACATGATTGTATGCTCAAAGAGCATGTATGTAATGCAATGTGTGTGCCTCTTGCCCTCTCATCGAAATATGACTTCATTTTCGGCATAAAACGTCTGGTACTGTCCTAGAACATATCTGTAGTGTCTGGAGAGGTCTTCTGCATGATTTTGTACTTCAAACTGATTGTAACTACTCATTCCTAGAGTAGATTGAACTGTATCATTGTTCAATAGATGTCCTAGAGCTTCCTGATACTCTATTTCCTTCTGTAGTGTTGAAGTATCATTCCTGAATGCTCGAATAGTCTGTTCAATCATTACTAATTCACTATTGCTCTGATAATTGCTGGCTGTATGTGTATTGCCTTTGCTTTCCCTTGAAGCAGTGTGATAATCCGTTTGAGCAGATTGAGCAGATTGAGCAGATTGTCTGGGTTCCAAACCTGTTCTCTGGCTTGAAGTTGCCCTCTGAACTTCTGTACTTTGTTCCATATGAAGCATATCCATTCCTGATCTCAGTAGTGTCTTACTATCCTTGTATTGTATAGATTGTAGCAGTTCTACATCCTGTAGATTGTAATTGTCATCCTGTAGCTTGAATATTGTGATCCTTGCTATGTATCCTGAGTATATGCACACTAGCACATCTGTTTGAGTGCCTGTGATACTCATAATATGTCTGATAGAGTGTCCTGAGTCTATTCCAATGAATCCTGGCTGTCTGAAGATGTATTTCACAATGTAATACCTTATGTTCTCCTGAAACTGTGTTCTGTACAATATATCCTTGTAGTCTGAGCTGGTTCTGACGTTTCTGAACAATTCTTTGTTATGAACTGAATAGTTTTGTAGTGTAACATCCAATTGTACCTTATAGAACGTTGTTCTATGCAAATTCCTTCAATTGTGCTCATTACTGACCGTTTCTTCAATCCTGAAGATGGAAATGTCTGTTCCAATGTCAACTGACGTAGTTCCTTTGTAGTACTCAATACTAATCCTGTATCTCTTCCTGTACTGAATAGAATCGACTGTGTATGTGTATGTCTGTGTCTTTCTATCACTGTCAATGTATCTCCATGCCTGATGCTTATTCTGAAGCAGTATCATCTTATTCTCAATGTATATGCACTTTGCCTTACTCAATGTACTGATTTCTGTCTTCTGATACATGATGTAGCCTTCTAACTTAATAGAATACCTGTGTGAATCGTTTGGATTGAAATATTTCTCAGTATCCAAGAGTAGTCATATTTTATAGTCTAGTAATGCTTGATAGATTGTCCTGCTTGCACAGTTTACTATTTGCATTGCCTTGTAAACCATAATACTATCTGGCTGGTTATATTCTGATCTTCTAACATTCTCAGGTCCTTTCCTGATGTCCTGGTACACATTCCTGTTGTCTGTGAACAGCCTGTATTTCTTAAGAGTGTTGTTTCGATTTGTGGCTCTAAGAATTGGTAATAGTGTCTCTGAAGTGTCCATGTATGTGTTGCTTTGCACCTGTAGTGTCTTAGAATCCTTGAAACAATGGTTGTATGCATGTTTCCTAGTCCTTTCCATGTGCCATGTGTATCTGTAGTCTTGTAGAATCCTTTCTACACTGTATGCCTGTGCTTTTGAGTGTAAAATGTTATTGTATACACTATACAATCGTCTATCTCGATGTTTAGACTTCCTACAATGTTTATTCCTGTACTGAATGCCTGTAGTACGATTCCTAAGTGCTGTAGTCTCATAGGTTCTTGAATATACTGAATTTGCTCTTTCAAATGTGTAGTTTGCATGCCTGAACTTGTGTTCTGTTGCAGAACTCTCTTGTTCTGTTACTGAATCCTCAGTATTGCCTTCACAAAGTATCCAAATCGATAAAACATGTATATTGCTGCTAGATATGTAAGAATCTGTGTCATAGTCTGTAATTGACTCCAATTCTATGTAGTTCTTGCTGTCCAAGTTGTCTGCTAACTTATCTAAAGTAGTGTAACTGATACTGACATTACTAGATGATGAACAATCATCCTGCACATTGTTCAATCTGATCGTATTGTGAGTAGGACAATTCCTGGCTAAGTGGTCATCTTGTTTGCAAATGAAACATAGTCCTTTCACTCTCATTTCGTCCAATTTCGATTGGGAATGACGTTTGAAACCTGTAGTGTACATTCTCTGATGGTTTCCTGTCTTGCTTTCATGCTGGTCATCGTTCCTTGATAGATAATACAATTGCCTGGCCTTTCCTTTAGCATTTGTACTGCTTGTATGCATAGTATCCTGACTAGAGTCACTGTGGTCTGAATCATTGCTTTCACTATCCTGTAGAGTGAATTGATCGTTTCCTGAATTATCAGAACTGTCTGTATGCAAATAATCATTCTGAGAATCATGGCTGTGTCTTTGCATATTGAAATGTTGTCTGGAATCTATGTGCCATTTGATTCCTATGGATTCATTTGCTTTCTCAATGCTTTCAAGCCTATCCTTGAAGATTGAATAATCTATGGTGTCTGGATTCAAGCAATCTAATTGTAATTGCCTCTGGTACTTGGAATTCAATCCATACCATGCCTGTCTGGTCAAATCTTGCTGAGAAATGTCTCCTAGATTCGTAGCTTTCATCTCTAGATTGTACAAATAATCTTGAATGTTCCTATTGCCTTGTTTCGAATTGTTGAACTCTTTCCACAGTATTTCAGCAAAGTTGGAAGGGAAACAAAAGTCCATAAGTCCTCTAAAGAACTGAGCAAGTGTCCATTGATGCTCATGGTTTGCAATCTTTTGCAAATAGAAATTCATTACTTTTCCCTTAATAAAACCTGGCATTATCCCTACTTGACTCTTAGGGAAATGATGAAGTCCTGATTGTTTCATGTACTGATTGACTTCAATAACAAACTTCGTGTACTTCTGCAAGTCTGGTTCACCTGAGTATACTGTAGGAGCTATTGGTTCTGCACTGTGCATCTGTATCTTCAATTTGAGGAGTTCTTTGTTCTGTTTCTTCCTCAAGTGTTTCTTGTGCTTCTTAGTAGGCTCTGTATCACTTGAATCAATGTCTGACAGTTTGAATAAAGCATTACTTTGATTGTAGTCATTGGATGAAGAGGAATCCGAATTATTACTGTCTGGGTCTGATCCTGGGTCGAAATTTCCCTTTCTCTGTATCCTGGAGCTCTGTATTGCTCTGTATGCGTAGCTATTCTTTGCTAGGCTCTCTGAAGGTCTTACTGATGCAAATATGCCTTTCTGAACATTA
>NW_006760386.1:4002207-4024471 GCF_000271605.1 Fomitiporia mediterranea MF3/22
CCATGCCTGTCTGGTCAAATCTTGCTGAGAAATGTCTCCTAGATTCGTAGCTTTCATCTCTAGATTGTACAAATAATCTTGAATGTTCCTATTGCCTTGTTTCGAATTGTTGAACTCTTTCCACAGTATTTCAGCAAAGTTGGAAGGGAAACAAAAGTCCATAAGTCCTCTAAAGAACTGAGCAAGTGTCCATTGATGCTCATGGTTTGCAATCTTTTGCAAATAGAAATTCATTACTTTTCCCTTAATAAAACCTGGCATTATCCCTACTTGACTCTTAGGGAAATGATGAAGTCCTGATTGTTTCATGTACTGATTGACTTCAATAACAAACTTCGTGTACTTCTGCAAGTCTGGTTCACCTGAGTATACTGTAGGAGCTATTGGTTCTGCACTGTGCATCTGTATCTTCAATTTGAGGAGTTCTTTGTTCTGTTTCTTCCTCAAGTGTTTCTTGTGCTTCTTAGTAGGCTCTGTATCACTTGAATCAATGTCTGACAGTTTGAATAAAGCATTACTTTGATTGTAGTCATTGGATGAAGAGGAATCCGAATTATTACTGTCTGGGTCTGATCCTGGGTCGAAATTTCCCTTTCTCTGTATCCTGGAGCTCTGTATTGCTCTGTATGCGTAGCTATTCTTTGCTAGGCTCTCTGAAGGTCTTACTGATGCAAATATGCCTTTCTGAACATTATTCAATGCTTTGCTATGCCTGTGTCCATTGTTTGTTCTTGAACTACTGCTCAAGCTATTCTTATGCTTGTTACACTCAATATGTGGCTTTGAACTGTGTAGTTTGCTGTGCTCTGAATCAATATTGTTCTCACTAATACCACTAGTGTATGCCTTGCCTGGGACTGCTTTCAATTGCAAAGTATTACTATGGGATTGTTTGTTCCTTTTATTTTCACAAGGGGTACTCTGATGTTCTGAAAAACTTGGTATTTCCATTTGAGACTGCATATATCCAGGTATTTCACTTTCTCTCTTATTCTTGGACCTGGCTAGGGTGTCGTATCCATTGTAGTACTCCTGTACATTGCTCCTGTGCAATGTGTAGTCGATATCTGCCATGTATGAGGTTAAACACTCGATTTTGTAGGTGTATGCTTGGTTTTTGCCCTCTGGATCAAGTACTGATCCTTGTAGTTCCAATTTGCATTCACTTTTGCTATCCTCAAAGTACTGTACTGTTGATGCAATGTCTGTTTTGCTTGGATAGTCTGAATCGATTTCACAATCGTATTGAATGCCTAGCAGTTCCAGTTTTCGTTCCATTCCTTGTGCTTTGTGTTTTCCTTTTGCTTTGCACTTTCCTTTTGCTTTCTGTGAATGCAATAGTTTGTCTGGACTCTTGAGTGTTTCTTCTACACTCTTAGATCAATAGTTCTGATCTCTATTGTCTGTGGGTACTATGGCATGTCTGGCTTTCGTTCTGTAGCCTGCCTGAAGCATTTCACACTTTTCTGTTGCTATACTATTGAGTCTGCTCTTGTTTGATGAAGGAGTTGCTTTCTCCTCTTCCTGATACATTCCATCGAACTTGTACGTTCTCTTATTCAAATCATTGATGTCTATCAAACTGTGGAATGGGCTGACATGTCCTATGTCTATCTCAATCACTCTGGCTCTTGCAATGTGTCTGAAGGTCTTACTTGCCTTCTGGAAATCTTGTTCCTCATTGATTCTCTGTAGTTTCAATGTCTGGCTCTCCTAGCCTTTGTTTCTCTTGTTCTTCGAGTCCTGGCTGCATTCTTCACTGTCTAAAAGGGTCTTAGGTGTCTCATTACCCTCTACATTGCTGTTGTTGATGTGTTTCCATTCTGAAGTAAGTGCACTCACTGGATACTTATCCACACTCTCACTGATACTGACTATATACACTCTGTAACTCTTGTACTGGCTTGCAAATTCCTCAATGCTCACTGTTAGCTCTCTATATCAACTTGGTGAATCCTCAAACCAAATTGCCTGTCCTCTATCGAGTGAATCCTCAAACTCAGTAGCCTGAAATCAATAGAGCAAATCCTCAAGCTCAATTGCCTGTACTCAGTGAGTTGAATCCTCAAACTCGACCTTCTGTACTCGATTGGACGAATCCTCGAATCCAATCGCCTGTTCATCCTGAACTTGACTGTCTGAATCCTCAAGAACAATTGCCTGAGTGTTTCTGCTCTCTGTACCTTTGTTTGCTATTTCTTTGAGCCCAGTAAGTTCAGTACTTGCTGGTGTCTGCTCTACAGTGTGTGTTTGTCTAACTATATGCACTGGTACAGTTACATGCCTTAATTCTACGTTATTGGTATGTACTAGTTCATCAGGGTGCCTCCAGCCTTGTGTAGACAAGGACTTATCACCTGGTATGGGTTCATTGGGTTGCCTCCAGCCCACAAGGGACAAGGACTTACATCCTGGCATGTTAGTATTGATATCCAGACTTGGGTACCCTCTGGGAATCGTCAGTTGAGGCTTGGTGGCCACATTGTAATCAATATTCAATGGATAATCTTGTTGTCCATTGCCTGTAAACTCAATGCACACCTGTTCGTTCCTTTTTGCCTTCACAGATGCCTGGTCCTCGACCCATCCAATCAATGCAAACCTCCAGCGTATCCAGTGCTGGTCCATATTGATATGTGATAATGTGTTCCAGAAGCGTTCCACAGTGTTCCAAAGCATTGTGAACCTACTAGGGGCCAATCCAGTAAGTAGTCTCTGTTTCTACTCGAAAATCATAACTTTACTCACTAAAAATTCCTGATGGGTACTAGACAATGAGGGAGACCTAGGGTTGATCAGACCCTTCAGTTCCTCAGCATCCAGCACAGGGTTTTGGTGCTAGGTGGGTACAGTCAAAAATATGTAAGGAAACTCACTGTTCCTCACAAGAGAATTCTAATCACTCTTAGTTCACTCAACTACTGACTGGGATAACCTAGTACTCGAGCAAGGGGTCAGGGGAAAAGAATCCCCTTTACCCAGCAGTCAATACTGTCTTTTATAGGGGTATACACGTGTAGATACATGAGGAGAAAGTGTAACTAACTACAATGAGAATATATGTGCTTGTGGGTCCCACTGTGCAATGATCTAACGCAATCAGCAATGTAGTGATAATAAAATACGAACCAGTAAATCAAATCCTTACACTCTTTGTCCTTAGATCCAAATTTCTTCCTTACTAAACAAGGTGAGCTACAGTTTTCTGTCCTACTATGTTTGAGTGTAGTACTTATAGTAGTAGTGAAACATGATAAAGAGAAGAGTATAAATCCTACTATATATAATAGATATAGTTTATTAACTATAAACTGTAAATTGTAAAGCTCTAGCAACTATATTACTAGTACTTAGATACAGATATTGTAACTCACACATTTAGTTATAAGCTCTATTCTAATTAGTCAGACAGTATTCCCTGAAGCAATCACTTGATTGTTCTTATTAGTCTTAGGTCCTACTAGTCTCTTAACAGTGTGTAGAGTGCTTTTTAAGGTAAGTGTGTATATACTATTATCTCTGTAACTGGTTAGAGCTTTTGTAAGATACAGAAATTAGTACTCTAATAAATACATTGTAACTTCTCATCTTTATACATGTAGGATTATCTAACAATATTTCTAAGTAATATTTAGTAGTTTTCTATATTATTAGTATTAACAAGAATACAAAGTGTACACCTCTGTATATGTAGTACTAAAGAAACTTAAGGCTGAAACTGAACCTATTACTAATAACTACTACTATTATACTATCAACTGTTTTAAATTACTAGAAATACTGTTATAAATAGTGAAACTTTTACCATTTCCTTCTCTAATAATTATAAGAGCTAATACTCTATACATTCTATAAAAGTTCCTGTCACATTAAATACACATTTAATAGGTGGGAAACAGAAATAGAGTAGTAGGACAATAGTAACTGTACAACAGTAGTCTGTAAATAATAAGAGATATTTATATTCATTTGAATATATCTGGTTCTGCAAACTAATTAACACAATTTTTAGTCTAGTTTCTACTTTTCATACTCCTCTACTTTCTTCAAAAGATAGTAAAGTGTGTCAACATTAATGTTATCTTTACTATAAGTATCTGTACTTTCATCAAACATTCTCTGATAAAATTTTACAACCTCCTCCTTTTCCTTCTTCAGTTTCCTCATTTCTTCCTTACATTTATTATTAGTAAGCTTAGTAATTTCATTGTAATACTTCCTCATTTTATAAAATGTCTGATGAGCCATTAAGCTAAGTTTTGTATTATAAAGGTGATTACAATATTTCTCAACACCCTCCTTTACTAGCTCTATATTAAATATCTTAATCAAATAGTTAAGCAGTTGAATCTACAGCTCAAGTCTCTAAGAATAATCCTGTAGATTATCTACCACATTCATTATTTTATTATATAGGATTTTGACTTCTCTGTCTCTAGTTTGGAAAATCCTCTTTACAGGACACAGTGAGTCACAACTGTCTGTTCTACTATATTTTAGTATAGTACTCATAAGAATAAAAAGTGTTACAGAGAAGGGGAAGTAGATACTGTTATATATAGTGTTTATAGTCTCTTAAGTACAAATAATAAAGTGTAAAGCTAGGAGTATATGTTACTAGTACTTTAGTACTTATATTACAACCTTACAGATTTATTTAAAGTTTTGTAAGACTATCTCCTAGTTAGTCAGACAATATTCCCTAAAGTAATTACTTAATGTTAATAATTAGAGTTTTACAGAAACATCTGAATGTAAGGAGTAAATCTGATAATATACTGTTCTAGCCTTATATACTAGTATAATGATCCAATTTGTGTTTCTACACCCCTCTTAACTATGGGTGCCTGACAACTCTGTGAGTTTATTTACATAAATTTTCAATTAGTTTAAGTGTCCAACCAAAGTACTTCCAAACTCTAACACTTATCTATGTGTATTAAAAGTATTCCCTTTTACTAATTATTAATAAGTGGCCTAAATAAACAGTAGTATATTAGAGAAAAACTAATGTGAGTAGTTTAATGTTGAGTACTTGTTAAGTAGTATAGAGTATGTCTACTTATAATAAATATTTTACACATGATAACTGTGGATAGAACTATATAGAAGTCTTTAACAAGGAAGAGATATACTTATAGTATATTTGTAGCAAAATACATTTCTAACAAAATACTTACTATATTAAATTATTAGTTTATTCTTTTATTCTAAATATTTGCTACTAACTTATCCATTATACTAAAAGCTACCAAGTGTATTAAAGACTCCTTTTACTAGTCAATTCTGAATAACTAGTAAAAAATATTAGTATCTTAAAGAATAATTTTAAATTATTATTCTTTAAATATGTTTATATTTTATTTTAACTTATATATATAATTTCTGTACAGTACTAGAGGAAAATACATTCTTATGTAATGCTTGTCAACACTAGTGTAGCAATGTTAACCATTACACTAAAAGATCAGTATAATTACTAATTAGTGATTCATACTCTATACTATATATAAGTACATATTACTAAATTAAGGAACTGTCTAGTACAGTAGCCTTTTACATATAGTAAGCTATTACTATACTAGGCTTACATCTTAGTATAAATATAGTATTATACAAGTCTAATAATATACTTACTGTATTAAATAGTAAATTAATTAGTACTTCTTGTTTTATGTTAATAGAAAAAGTCTATATAACTTAATAAAATGAATTTTGAACTTATACTTAAAGTATTAGACAGAAATAAATAGTAAAAATGAATAGTAGAATAGTAATACTTTAAGACTAACAAAAGTTACTTATATTAATATGAATTTATTTATCTTTGTTAACTATCTAATAGAATTATTGTATTACTCTTTTCTTTCTATAATAGTCCTCTGTCTTCTTTAAAAGTTACTAAAGTATATTAGGGTTATTATACTCAAATGCCTTTGTACTATTTTTGTTTATCCCCTAAGTGATTCTTTCAGTAAATTTGTCAATATCTACCTTCTCTGAACTTAATTTTGTCCTTTCTTTATTGAAATCTTCAATTGTTACTTTGATAATTTTACTATAGTAGTTCTTAAATTTTTTGACTGTTGAGAAAGCTAGCTGAATAAGGTTTGGATCAGTACATTGTATACTACACAATTTAATACTGTCTCTCAATGGTTGCAATTCAAAAGTATTGATCAGAGTATTAATATGTTTAATCTTTGTCTTGAGTTCTGTAGAAAGTTCTTCTAAACTTACTATTTTAGTACATATTTTATAATACTGTTTAAAGACTTTACAGTTATCAGATTCATGTCTCTTCTTTGTGGAACAGGACAAGCTGCAGCTGGCTGTTTTAGTGTGCTTCAGTATAGTACTTTTAGTAGTAATAAACAATAGTATTAAGGGGTAGGCAGATTCTTGTAAACTTGGTGTAATCTTTAAATAGTGTAATATTAACTAGGAGACACAAAAATGGTTACTTGTCAAGGTTGATGATTAGGATTTGATAGCAATGTATGATTATAGTAATTCAATTTGCTACTATTTTGTCTGATTGTCTATCTGTGATGACCTAATATTAGTGTTTATACTAACTTAACTATGTTACCTTTATTTACTTTGTACAATATTTTTGTACAGTACAAAGTTGACAAAGGGTTGGCAGAACATCTATCATCCCTGATGATAGTAAGGTGAAAAGGATAACAATCCTGTAACATTGTGTCAGGTTTCTGCTGGAAGAAGGGTGAAATTATATTGTGTCTATTGAAATTTAGTACAATTACCACAATACATATGGAACAATAGACAACATGTCTTCCTTGCATAGTCAATCATGCTCCTCCTCTACAGTACATAATAATGTAGTTTCTAAAGAGATCTCATTCAATTATTGGCCACTGAAGGAAAACCAGTAATAAAAATATCAGAGAACATGTTAGGAATAGAAGAATAATATGGCACTCAGAGGGCATCTTGTTCTGGCCCTGGTCATTGTGGGGGGCTATGCAGGAATTCATTTCCGTGTAAGATGAGCAGACGACAGTCAAGCACAGATCAAGTTGCAGTGTTTACGAAGTGCAACGTCCTCCATGCAAATATCGCAAATTAGAGTTCGAGTACTTACCTCGTGAGAAATAGAAACCAAGCTGGGAGGGCGATTGCGTGCTCAGCGATTGCGTGCTCAGTTAATTACAGCGCGTTTGGACGCGTCCTGACGCTCTCTTGCTCTCCTACCATCATCATCTCGGCTTTCCTGCACTCAATGCCCTCGTCCTTTTCTGCGTCTGCGAGCTTCTCGTGTGTGTTGCCTTGTGCTGGAAGATGCCCTCGTTCTTGACCCGCTTGCTGTGACGTGCTGTCACTCTTGGTAACGCTCACACCCTGCAGGAGAGACTTTCAATTGGCTCGTCGCTGTCATGCGACGCGTCGTGGTGCCGTTGGGCACTTAAGGATGCAATGGAAGTGGGTGGGCAACTCGTTGGTTCATACTGAGGATGGAAGTGCTTTGACAACACGTTCGTGCTGTTCGCAAAACATTCAAGAGGTGTCTCGCTGGCCCATCTGCTTGACTGTGGTTCCCTTCCTTGTGTCGTTGGGCGACCGCAAGCTCCTCGCCTGGGTACGTGCCCTTGATCCACGTGTCCTTCGTTATCGGACCTCGACTTCGACAAAATTTTTGGGGTCCATCACGAGGACGGCGGCGCTTCCCCAAACGTCAATGACCTTGCTCTGCGGATCGGAGAGCCGGTGCAGTACTTTCAAAGTTGCAAGAATCGAAATGAGACAAACGACTCCTTATGAAATCCCGGATCTGAGTTGCTTGCTTTTGCTTTGCTTGAAGAAGTACATTTCCTATTGGGATTTTTTTATGCCTCGTAATTTTGCTCGTGCTTAGGAGGAAATACTTATTTTTACTGTGGACAGCGGGTTACTTTGCTCGGATCTTCTTGTTGTCTCTAGCTGGTAATCCGAGGAACTGGTTCGATCCTTGGCTCGTTTCATTCGCCGACTTGCAAGCCTGCATAATCTAAGATACCCGCTCGTCTTCCATGGCCTTACCATTTACTGTTCATTGCTAAAATGAACACATGGTAACACCATTCGCTCTCTCCCTATCTCCATTCGTTCGATAGTGATGTCCTTACTTTCTCACAAGAAATAATATAAAAAGGGTCTCAAGTACCCGTCATTTCACCATTCTCAGCGGACTCTTGTCTCCTGTGGAATATTTGTGAATCCCCTCCGCAATTTTCACAATGTCTCTTCTCGAACATGCGCGATCCGCCTCACCAGAATCCTCTTCATCTTCACCATCTTCACATTTTACTGAATTATCAGCATCGACGACGCATACAGAGGAAATTCCTCCGCTATTGGGGGAGGCGCGCCATCTCCTAGTCCTTTCGCCGCCGTGTGAGACTACAGCTGATTTAGCGGCGCTCCTGCACAGTCTCCAGCTGAGCGGAGGCTCTGCAGGCACAAGATCATACCTGCTACTTGCAATGGGCATTACGAAGGCTGCCAAGAATGAGTCCGAGCTCACCTTGTGTGAAGCCATTGGTGCTGTTGGGGCAGCTCTGGGTGACACGGACATGTTCAATACTTGGACGCTCAATAGTAAGCACAGATATCCATCTCCAGCACTGTCGTTACTCATGTGAACCCAGAAGTGACTGGATATTTTGAATCTGCTAGTGCAGAGGAAACCGTGCTCGTTGACATTCACGAGCGGACAATCTCGTCTTCGAAACTTACCTACAACGATGCACTCAACGCCATCGCTTCGTCGAGCCTGCATCTTATCCACAATATGCCTGTCAAGGATGGAGAGCTCTATTTACTTGAACGCGCGTCATTCTCCTTCCCTTCCCTTACACCTCTCTCCACGAGTGCAGGAAAGGTCAACCCCTTCGGACCACCGACTCGCGAGGAGTGGCGCACTCTCTGGTCGGCTTGGGACCTTGTAACGCTCAGGATGATCCCTCCCGAAATGCTACATCAGAAACCCATCGACCTGCGCCATAAGTGCTTATTTTATATTGGACATATACCCACGTGAGTCTTTCTCCATTGCCAAGCCACTCGGTTTCGTTGACAGAAGGGAAGTTTCTTGAATATATTGATGTCGCATTTGTTCAAAGAGCCTTATACAGAACCTAGGAGCTATACCCAGATTTTTGAGGTCAGATAATATGCAATGTTTATCATTTCTTTACTAAACTCGAGCTTCAGCGTGGTATTGATCCTCATGTCGATGATCCGGATTACTGCCATGTACGTTTCCCTAATCATATTTGGTCATTACTGGTTGATTTTTGGCATTTATTCTACCCCCCTTAGTCGCACTCTGAAGTACCAGAAGCTGATGAAGACTGGCCAGTCCTTCACGACATTTATGCATATCGCGACCGTATCCGAGACCGTCTGATGAAGATCTATGACGACTTTGATTCTGGGAAACGGAAGCTCACTCGAAGTGTAGCTCGCGTGTTGCAAATGACACTCGAGCACGAGGGATTCCACATTGAGGTAAGTTTATATTATTTGCAAACACGTAATGGCACGATTGTTCTGACATTATGCATATAAGACGCTTTTGTACATGCTCGTCCAGCGTGCCGGTTCCGGAACACTTCCTCCGCCGGGATTCACGACTCCACCTTGGACTGCCCTCGCTGAGCAATGGGCATGCATTCCCGCACCTTCTACGTCCTCGGTCACGCTTGGTCCAGCAGTCCTTGTGATGGGACACGATGACGCAGAATCAGACGATCTCCTTCCTGAGTTGGAAGACGATGTGCAAGAGCATGAATTCGGTTGGGATAATGAATCTCCGCGTCGCGAGGTGCAGGTGGGACGTTTCCGAGTGGATTGGAGGCCTATCACAAACGGCGAGTACTTTGCGTTTTGGGAGCAGTCCAGAACGGCAGACGACATTCCTGGTAGTTGGGTCGAGAACAATGGACAAATTCTGGTAATTCCTTTCCCTTTATTACTCACGAATATGCTAAATCAATGTACCAGGTCCGAACGTTGTACAGCCCTATTCCGATGTCAATAGCGGAACACTGGCCTGTCCTCGCATCGTACGACCAGCTCCATGCCTACGCAAAGTCAAAAGGCGGACGTATCCCCACCGAACCTGAGTTACGTCTATTCCTGGACACTTATCAAGTCGGCTTTGATCAAGGCGCGAATGTGGGATTCAGGAATTGGCATCCCGTCCCGTAAGCCCTTCCGTGCTTCTCTATATCGTCCTTTACTTACACAGCAGTAGAGCAACTGCTGGTTGCGGAAATGGTGCTGGTTCGAACGGTGGAGTCTGGGAATGGACATCTACTACGTTTGACACACATCTTGGACTCTCGCCGACGAAACACTTCCCAGGTTACTCGACTGACTTCTTCGACGGCAAGCATCAGGTCGTGGTATGTGTCCTGCTCTTCTGTTCCCAATCTCCCGTCTTGACTAACATCCTACTTTAGCTTGGTGCTTCCTATGCAACCATCCCGAGGCTTGCTGGAAGGCGAACCGTGCGCAACTTCTACCAGCACAATTATCCTTACGCTTGGGTCGCTGCACGAGTTGCGTATGATGTTTAATCTTTTCGTTAATTCGTGTTATGTCTCTTCATAATTTCATCGATCATTCGTTTGGTCTGTACTTATATAAATAATATCAATACAAATCTCAATAACGAATTTTCTGGGAATGAATAATCCTAGTAAGTTCCACTATGCAAGTCACCAGCTGAATAGGAGAGCTTTTGCTTTGGTCGAGGTTGTTTCACTCCAGCCACTCTTTGACCACCTCATCGCCAATTCCAACAAATTCAATTCCAGTCTCTTTACACTCTGCTTCAACTCTCCGTGTTGCGTCGTCTCCTCCAACAGCTCGAACGGCATCCCCAATAATCTTCACACCAAATCCAGCCTTTCTAGCATCCAGAGCTGTTGCACGGACGCAATAATCCGTCGCGAGGCCGACGACGAAAAGGGTGTTAATCCCACGTTTACGAAATTCGGAAGTGAGGTGAGTGGAAGCGGGTGAAACACCGCGGTTGCACGCGAATGCTGAGTATTGCTCGACGAGCGGGTCCGTTCCCTTGATTGTGACTTCCAGTCAGTATATATTCAAGTGAATACATCGATCCTTTATCTTGCTTTTTGGAAGACCTGGCCCCTGTCGGAGTTAAACCATGGTTGTAAAGACTCGAGTATGCTTTCTTCAATCTCGGCTCCGCGGGTTCCTTGAACCTTCAAGTGAAGGAGGTTTAACCAACCACAGAAAGAAAGAGGTTAAAAGATATCGTACGCAATGATCTGGCCACATTACTTGAGGAATCATTGACGGAACGCCTTCGGTTGCATACGGATAGACTACATCAATTTGTGAGAACAACTCTTTATTGTGCGTGCTTGCGCTAAATTTGCATCAATCACGCCTTCGTATTGTAGAAGCTTAGACCACGCTCACAAGGAGACGTGTCCTGTTGGATGATAATCCTGTAGACCGGAGTCAGACAAGTATCACGTTCGTCCAGTTAACAAGGCATATAGTTACTTGACTCGCAGCAACATAACTCCACTTTCCACTAAGTAAATGGTTAATGGCATGTAGGACATGATCGCCGTCTGTAACTCCAAGCGATCCGCCTGGCAGGAAGTCGCTGATAGGTTTCGGATAAGCCTTGACTAAACAAAAAGAATGGTGTGGATCTGACTATTGCACATCTACGACAATAAGAGCAGGTGCCACTGCCATTATCTCTGGGTGTTAGAAAATAAAAGGAGAGTAAGACCGTTTCAGATTGATTTGGACACAGCTGGCTGGAAGCTAGGAGCTAAGGTAAAGTGCTCAGTCTCAGAGTCGGAACTGGACGTGATAACATTGGATCACGCTACTGAAGCGCGTCAAGTTGAGGCGGAGCTTGAAAACTTAGAATTTACTGATTCGCGCTTCCATTGGTCACACAGTAAGACAGAGCATATGTGTTCACAACGACGTGGATAAACAGAACCGACCCAATACTTCCACATTATTGAAGTGTTATACCAATGAGCGATGTGTAGAACGTGACTATGTTCCCAAACCGTTGACAATGTCAGTCGAATTTAATCTGAAGGAAATGTTGTCATTTAGCGAAACTATAGTTCTGAGTAGAGTGTAAATGTCCTACACAAATCCGTCTAACTTGGCGTTAAACAGGACCATATCAAAGGCATAGGAAGGCGAACTCGTTGCAGTAGCATCCTGAATTAGGATACTATCGTAACCCTGTTTTTGAATCAGTCGTAAGTAGATATATACGCAACTAACATGAGACAAGATACCTTATAGAACGCATCAATGAATGTGCCAAAGACACATTGGTCGGCATTTACTCCGGAGATGAAGAGCGTCGTGATCAAATTATCTTCGAGGTATTGACCCATGGGTGTCTGTGCACCCCACAAACCGCTCAGACGATCTTGCAGTCCGAAATCGTTCAGCATGAAAAAAGTATAATGTCAAAAGTAGTACTTACTCTTAGGAAAGTAAAAGTCTGTGCCCGAATCAATCCCTTCGCTTGCGAGATCAAATAACGGACCGTATTGCTGACAAGATGGATAAAATATTATTTTTCTCAACTTATAAGATATGCATACCTGCGCATTGAATTCTCCTCGCATAAGTTTCCTACCGTAGTCGGTCCCATTGAAAACACCCATTTCACTACCAAATGACGTGCTCGAATCTTTCGGTGAGGTTGCGAATCCGAATTTCAATCCAGGTGGCATTGTTAATAGATCGTATTCAGAGAGTCCCCACTGCAAAATAATATTAAATGGCTTGTTCAATGGGTTCAAGTTAAAGAACGCACTTGGCACCAAATTATTTTGACACCGGCAGAACGGAATGCTCGGACTGCATCAATAGTTGGTTGGACAGCTGCCAGACCAGCTGGGAACGTGGTAAATGCCGGGTTAAGGAAGAAATCTATTGTGGATAATTAGAAATCAAGTACTTAGTCAATGGGGAGCATGAGATTCCGCGGAACCCACTTTGCATATCAACAATGACCATTGCAGAACGCGCAAGCGAGATCGTTATATTTGGGGTGCTTGCTGATAGTGTCTTTGATCCAGTCGAGTTGCCACGCGTGAGGTCGAAGTTGCTTGTACCATCTGTTAACCAATAATTGTAAAAATTACCGAAATTCGCCTCCGTGGAATTGTCAGCACGAAGAAACATCTCTGAAGACATCCTCGCAGCACCAGTAAGTACTGCCAGGGCACAAAGGATGAACGTGAAGAGAATACGCATGATGGTGGCGAGTCAGCATCCAGAGGTGTTGTAACCATTTACTTATACCGCTGGCGGCACACTCGTTATCGCTCAGCCAGTGTAGGAATTCATGTAAAAGATGCGGCAGACCGGAACGAGGTGGGACCACGAGACCTTCAATGTCGTCGGAAAACATACATTTCGAAGATATCTCGTCTAAGTCCTAAGCTTCGAAAATTTGGAAGCACGACCCATACATCCTGCGCTACTCTGTTGTTATCTTTTGTTCGACAAGGTCAGGCTTTACAAATATCTGATTATATTTCCTTTACCTTTCCTCCTTATGCTTATAATCGTGGAACTGATAAACGTCATAAATATTGCTGAGCAATCATCAACCTGGGGAAGAGACTCAAGAGAGAGTGAAAGGAATCACTAGAACAGTTGACTGAAGGTAATTCCAATTGAACAGGTGCTTTGAGTGGCAAATGTGTAGGAATAAGTGACTTCCTATCTTCTATCATGATAGCTTGTCGGTGCCGGTTGTCCCTATTCATGTTGTGAAGCAGAGCGGCCCGTGGTCGACTTTGTCAGCGTTTCTGTTCTCACGATTGACATGGTACATTTGAATTTTGGATTACTGGACGTATTGAAAATAGAGACTGTTTCCCTGAATCAACCGAAAATTCTGATCCACTTGCGGCTCTCAAACAAGTTGGAATTTCAAATGGATTTTATTTGTTCAGATTCAAAGATATGGAAGTACACATAGGTTACTGTCAATGTCAGGATGTATGCAATATCAATATACATCGTAACATCTATTCAATGGTCCAGATCCAGGTTCCAAAATGAAGTTCCACTACTCTGTTACACAAGAGATAGTAATTTGCTTGCATTTGGACGCACGCAAGCATAAATTATTGCAATTGTCAAGGTATACTTAATACTGTACATTACGAAGAATAGGAATCTGTCCAAGGTATTTAATAATCCTAGCTCAACATTTCTACAAATGTGAAAGAAATAAGAATAACGTCCATCCATACCGATTTACTTGAAACGAGAAGCACAGAAAGAAAGGGGCTAAAAATACGACAAGCGCGTACGCGTCGAATGCAGCTCAAAGCTTGATGAGAGGTGATTAAAAGAAATGAAAAAAAGAATGATGTTTATGCAGCATAATAAGCAGTGTTGTTTCCGTAAGAGTGCTGTTTATCAGCATAAGGGTAAGAGACGGATGGGTGCATGAATGCTTCGGAGCTGTCACGTCGCGGAACTTCAGTGTAAGTCTTCATAGACGACAAGCGCCACTGTTCTTCCTTCTCTTCTTGCAGTTGTAGGACGTAACGTGAGACAATAATGCACTCGTCTGAATAATTTCAAATTTTAAAATTTTTGTCAGAAAGAGAAAGGAAGAGGAAAGACATGGCGGAGAATACGTACAAAGTTGCACCGCCCAGTTGAAAACAATGAACCCAAGCATCGTCCATTTATACCGATCCACGTGGTTACAGAAGTTGATGACGTCCTGGTCTGTTGAGCCATTGATGCAGCTATCGATGATTTTCTGTTTATCCGAGATGAAGAGGAGGACGATGCTTGCTATCCCGGCGATAATGTTGATACCCAATAGCCAATTGAGCGTCGAGGAGAAGACACGGACGAGATTGAGTCGACGTAGGATGGAGCCAATAAAGCTGTGAGGGGGAACATGTTGTGAGCAACGTGCGTCTTTGGATAAGCACGCTGTAAGAAGACGTGGACGTACCCAAGGAGTGAGGCAAGGAACAATAACGTCATTATTACAGCCGTGACGATGGCCACGATTTTGTACTTCTCCACATCATACCCTAGACCCGCGAGGCCCGTTAGTAACCCAAGCTACCAAGTGCAGAAAAGGGAGGGGATAAAGTGAAAGAGGGACTTACGACCAGTAATGATAACATAGTAACTCCCTGCAGCAACTGCTCCAGACGAGAAAAGTTGGAGGGACGATAGGATAAAGACTCCGAATCGGACAGGAAGACAACAACAAAACTTGTGTGACTTGACTCCGTAGGCCATTTTCACGCGTTGATTTCAGAGATGACGGAATAGAAAATAACACTCGAGGAGAATGTCTTGAAGGCTTTGGGCACTCGTATGAAGTGCGGGTGTAGAGGAAGAAGGAAACAGAAGGCGGGGAACGGTAACCACTCACCGTCCAATACCCTCTCTTTATATCACACCAAGAAGAAGAACGCAGCCTAGCGCAGCAGCATGCACAGACACAAGGCGCAAAATGCGTGCACCAAATTATCCAGTAATTACAGCATCAGCCCTCGGACATCAATATGGCGATGAGCGGCTAAGATTCCAAAACCTATCAACCACGGCAAGCGAAAAATCGAGGAGCGAATCCCATTCCTACGGGGGCTGTGCTCCGTTTGTCGGGAGAGGCTCTTCCTGCACAGCTTTGATGCACCGGAGTGCATTTGTGCGTCATTTTTTAGCTATCTTCTTGGCTTCTGTAATCATGCTGTGTAGAATCGAATAGTACGCAGGTCTCGGAAGTGGTTCAAATGTTGCTCAAATGTTGTTGTCACAGTTCGTACATGAACTTGATGAAGGACATGAAGCAAGAACCCGCGAATCACTCAAGGATCTTCGCGTGGCACTAAAATAGAACAAAACAGAGTCAAACAAGCCGAAATTCAAATGCGGGGAAGAAAGGCCTTCGAATTTCGCAGACCAAGCCAATCCTGAGCTCGTCCTTACTAAAACAAAAACGAGTGACATATCCGACATACGCACTTTGCAGGGTCGTATGTTCAGTATATCGATGGAAAAATTTACTTACAGACAGTAATTAAACTTCTGTCCATGTTAGTTGGACGCCTTCATAATACTAGTAGCGTCCACAGATTGCCAGAAAATAAACTAACCGAGTGTTCTATCGTATATACATGTACATACATATAGGGCATGATACTCATCACGTTATATCAACGAAAACAATCCATATATGTCTTGTACATACACGTATGTTTTTTCTCTACCAAGCTGTGCAGACCGCAGTTTTTCCAAGCCTTCGAAGCCACGTCCCCACCTGCGCGCCCAGTGTTCCGCTCGCTGCACCGCTTAAGCGAACCGAAGACATGGCACAGCATCCTTGCAATTTAGCGCGGATCAACTGGTCGACCCAATGTGAATCCAGTTTTGTCGGGAATACGGGGCGAGAATAATCACGCTGGTTAAAATACAGTATTATCACAGGAGGCAGATTCCCATTCTGTCGCCCTAGGAATTTATTACAAAATTCAAAAGCTCTCACCTGATTGGCAAAAAAAAAAAAGAAAATACATTCTGAAACAAATTTTCCAGACCTCAGAATCGGTTTTTGCCTCTGGTGAATTATTATTAGAGAAGGAAGAAGAATTGTGAAATAGTATAATGTAGACTTGTAGACCTTTATCTTTATCCATCCTACTTACACACACAGCACAAGGCATGTTTATAAGGTCTGCATCATAGTCCCTGTACAAAGCTGCAAAAACACCGAAAACAAATAGACACGGAAAGATATGTACTCCGAAACAACCAAGTCAAACCCGAAGGCGAAGACGAGAGAACAAGAAACAAAAGGTAATATTACAATCAAATAAATAAACAAACAAACGAGATTTTTCCTTTTACCTGCCTACGTACTTGAACGCTTCACCACGCTTCAGCCCACCTCTACAGCCTTCTCCTCACCCTCTACACTCGCAGTAGTAACACCACCATCCACAACAACACTAGTACTAGCACTCGTCCTCTTACTCTCACTCTTACTCTCCCTCTCCTCTCCTTCTTCCTCAGCGCCTGCTCCACTCGCACCTGCATTAACATCCTCAACGTCATTTCCAACTTCAACAACATCGTTCTGAACACCTTTAACAGCTCTAACGAACGCAACGACTTTCTCCAAGTCCTTACCAAGTCCTTCGCTATTAGCAGTAGCGGAGGAGGAGGTGGAGATGGAAGAAGAGGAGGAAGAGCGTTCAACTCCACCAGAGACGTCCACAGCCCACGGCTTCACACGCTCGATGGCAAGGGAGACGTTAGAGGGTGTTAAGCCGCCTGCGAGGATTATCGGGAGTCTTCCCCTTCCAATTCCTCGCAATTTCCCTGTCTCTGTCTCTGATTTCGGAGACACTGAGGTATCCGGCTGGGTTTGAGATTGCGTGGAAGAAGGAGGATGGGTAGGCGTGGGTGTCGTAGGTGAGGACAAAGTGGTTGAAGAAGTGGTTGTAGGGGGTGGGGAGACGAGTCCGTTTGTCGTATTACTGATTCCATTCGCATTCACATTCGGTTCTCCGTTGGCTCGAGGTGCGGAAATTGAGGGAACAGAAGGAGAAGATGAAGAGGAAAGAGTAGGGAAAGGCGAGAATGGTGAAGGTCCCACTTCACCAGCCTCAACGACTCTCCTCGCAAGCTCCCAATCAACAACCTTCCCACTCCCTCCACTCTTCCCATCTTCTCTCATCGCATCAAGTAACACGAATTGATGCAATCCCGGTCGAGTTATCCCTTCCACACCGCTCACAGTACTCCCATCTCCAACAGAAGAGGAGACGTGGAACGCGCGAATGACAGGAACGGGTAACTGCGTAGACCAATGGAGCGGTTCCGTCCCGTGTAGTTGTACGATGTCAAGTTGCACGGAGGCGATGACGGAGAGTATGTATGATAATGGTTGGTCCTGGAAGACACCTACAAGTTGAGGTCTCGCATGTCCTGCACGCAGTGTCTTTGCCAACCAATTCGCATGTGTCGCGAACCACGGTAAATTCTTCTCCGTCTGCGATGCATCTTTACTTTCTTTTGTAGACGTAGCTTCAGCAGATACAATAGGGATCTCCGCCTCCGCCTGTGTCCGTCTCTCCCGAATTGCATGTGCGATCCGACACGCTACGTCCAACGCGATCCGTCGTTTACTCGTAGGTACGAAATTGAGTCCGAGCATGTCTGCTCCTGCTTGTGCTGCAGTGAGCGCTTCGTCAACTGTTCGGATTCCACAGATCTTCACAAGTGGTGGTCCTTCTTCTTCCTCTTCTCCTCCCTCGGTTTCTTCGGGAACGGACCAACCGAGTAAGTTACGAATGAACGTCTTGGTATCTTGTGCACGCATTAACGCTTCACCGATAAGTACAGCTTGCACTTCCACGCCTTGCTCAGCATAGGCTTTCACATCTTCCGATTTCGAGATGCCGCTCAAGGCACATAAGATAACCTCTCCTTCCTTTTGTTTTTCACGTACCAAACTCGCGAGTCGACTCGTCGTTCCCATATCTACCTCGAAACTATGCAAGTTTCTGTTATTCACGCCTATAACCTTCGCACCTAGCTCCAGTGCAGCGATCATCTCCTTATCGTTGTTCACTTCCACCAATGGCTCCATTCCAAGGCGTCTTGAGTGGGTATAGAGCGCTTTGAGACGGTGAATAGGGAGAAGGGCAACGATGAGGAGGATCGTATCCGCTCCATGTAGACGCGCTTCGGCAATTTGATATTCGTCAACGATGAAATCTTTTCGTAAGACTGCAGGTCTGTTAGGTAAGGTATCGATTGCTTGACGAGCGAGACGCATGTCGAGTAGAGATCCCTTGAACCAATGTGGTTCTGTTAAGACGGACACAACAGAAGCACCTGCGAGTGCGTAGTCCAATGCTTGTTGCGCCGCGTTCGCGCGAAGTGCGATGGGCCCTTTGGAAGGTGAGGCGCGTTTGATCTCTGCCATGAGTGCAGGAGAGTTTTCGGGTCCTGTTGTGCGGAGACGTTCGACGAGGTTAATTGCTGGAGGAGATAGGTTCATAGCAAGTAAGGTCTCGAGGTCTTCCATTGACGTTCCTGGTGTGTTCTTAGCCTCTTCGATGTCTTTCAAACGCTGTACGTGGATCTTTTCGAGGATCGTTGGCAGCTTGTTACTGGATTTTTGCTGCGCAGGCGTCATCCCGTTCGAAGCAGTCGGCCCGTCAATCGGGAATGGAGGGAGGGACAAGTCGGTTACACGAGCGGAAGGGTTCTCTTCCCACGTCCCGCCGCGCAAGTTGAGGAAATTTCGTAGGAGAGTATCACCCTCCTCCGAAAGCACGCTCTCCGGGTGGTACTGTACCGCTTCAATTGAGTATTGCCTGTGACGAACGCCCATGATGACACCGCTCTCCTCTGTAGCAGCTGTGATAGCGAGGACATCAGGAACAGTCCTGACGGATGCACTGAGTGAATGGTAGCGCGTTGATTGGAATGATTGTGGGAGACCGTTAAAGATACCGCGTCCGTCGTGACGGATGGGAGAAAGCTTGCCGTGCTTGATTTCGCCTGCGTATCTGTAAACACCATAAGTTCAGTATATGCATGTTTAAATAATCAAAAAGGTATTACCCAATTTCACCTCCAAACACATCCACGATAGCTTCCAAACCCATGCACACGCCCAAAATAGGTACCTTGCCCATAAAGTACCGTACCGCTTCGCGCGAGATGCCTGAGTCGGTGCGCGGATGTCCAGGGCCGGGCGATATGATGAGACGTTTAATATCAAGGCGAGGTAGGGCCGCGACATCGATGGCATCGTTGCGGATGACAGTGACATCTATGCCGAGCAGAGAGAGAGACTGGTAGAGGTTCCAGGTAAAGGAGTCGAAATTATCGATCACAAGGCACTCAATGGGCCGGCGCAGTGACTCTGGTAGGGATACCATTGTGGCTCAGAGGCAGGGAAGACGAGACGAGGAAGACGCAAAAAGCGGACGCGGTAACGGTACTTGTACAAGTCAGACCGGCTGTGCGCCGTCAGATGTCCGACGATGTCGAGCCTTCACGCGTGATGAGCAGTGGGTTTCGCGTGGAATAAATCGCCGAATTTTTTGATGCTGGGTATGGGTATATGCTATGTGCCGAGTCTAGAGTACGAGTGGAAACTAGTTTTCCACAGGTCATTTTGCTGGGCCTCTGGAGGCGTGGTAAACCTCGCGTGGACAACACTTAGTCAGTATATTAGTAATATCATTCTAATGTTCCAAAAAGGAAATTTTTAAGAATTTTGTGCTGTACCTCTATTGAGCTGAAAATTTAGGTGTAATATTAATTTCAGACATTGGTTATACTGCTCAGAGCAATTATATTGTGTTTTATAGTCTACTAGTGTTGAAACCTATATAATAAATAGATATATCTAAGAGAAATAAAAAGAAAGAGGTAACCAGTTATATTGACCAGGCTTTATTATTGTTCAAAATCTGTAAATCATCCAAAGAGGTACTAGAAATATTGTCCACATCTATCACTTGTACCTCTCTAGTTTTATCAGAGTATGCTCCTTCAAATGAAGGAGTATCTGAAAGAATGTCAGGCAAAGTAGAAGATGTTGACCTAATAAAATGACAGACATAGAGTATATGCACTCTCAAACTATCTATTTTCCTTGCTTTTCGTCAGGTTGAGGCATTTTTTCTTAATTTATCTACTGACATAATATTATGTATGACTAATACATTTGAGTTTTCCACAGGCCAATTTCCGGCAACCCTTGTGGTAGTGAGGTTTACCTCGTGGGAAACCTCTGTGGTAATCCTCACTGTGGGAAACTAGGGAGTTTCCACTCGTACACTAGTGCCGACAACGAGACGAGGACGAAATGAGGTGTGAGGATCAGGGACTGGTGCGGTAACCAACTGCGCTTACCGCGTACCAACCGTGCATTGACTTTACCGCGGTACAAATTTCTCACGGTAACCGCGGTAAACTGTGATAGCTCGCGTCTGCCAAACGACCTACTGAAAATCCGCTGTCTTTCTTTTAAAATACTAATTTTTAATGTAGATTCACTCCAGACATAGATACATTTTAAAATAAATGATATTACAGTTAATTCTATCGTCATTATGGTATCAAAAATAAACAATCTACCAAGAATTTGAAGTATTAGGCGAATATACAGAATAAATTATGTAGAAACTGCTATGCTAATTCAAACCATTTTTGATGAAATAATATCAATTGCATCTTGAACATTAGAAAAAAGAGGAGTACCATCCCATGAACCAACTGCCATCTGAGCTGCTAAGGTATCTGATGCCATATTGTGAAGAATATGGCTGAGCCATTATAGGAGTATAGACTTGGTATAGTAAAGGAGTGACTGGAAAATGACTTGGACAATGAGTGAATTAAGTTGGGTACTGTATATTATGACACGCGCTATCAATGTATCATACACATCAACCACGGTAAACGTGGGAATTTCTAACCACGGTACGGTAACCGTGCGAATTTTCTTACCGCCAGTTGAACTGCAGTTAGGGCTCACCATACTGGTCCCTAGCACATCAGGCATTTCACAATTTCTTGCCTTAAAAAATAACTTACATAATGTTAAATATAATTCATAATTTAATTTACCATTTTTGGTTGATAGAAATTGTAAACAACATTTAAAAATTTCTTTAGACAAAAACTATAAATTAATTTTGGCATATCTTTATTTGTGAAATCTTGAAATAAATGAGAATAATTATTTAAAACATAATTTGAAGTTTCTTTTAAAACAAAATTATAAATTTTCTTTCAAATTTTAAGACAAAAAACATTTAGAATTTCATTTATAATATTAAATCTTATAAAATATTAAAAGAAATTTAAAATTTTACCCAGAGAAGAAATGCCAAAAAAAATTTAAAATTATTTCAAAGCAGGCAGTCAGTGGGCAATCAGTGGGCAATCAATGGGCAAGCAATAGCTGTCCTCAATTCACTTGTAAGGGAGACTTGTAGCTTGGTACAGGGAAAAGAACCAACACTCTAAAACCTTAACTCCTGCCTTATGTAGTTCCCTCTGTGCAAGTCTGTACAATTTTGCACAAGTACTCTCAAGTGCTTGTGCAGACTTGCAAAGTGTCAGAGTTTAAAATAAACAAAGAATTCCCTCACCAAAACCAATGTAAATTATGATTAGTGTGATAGAACACTGTAAATAACACAGTCCT
>NW_006760386.1:4028244-4034046 GCF_000271605.1 Fomitiporia mediterranea MF3/22
TTTACTAAATTTTTCTTGTACAACTAAATCTAGAAAGTAAAATTTATAATTTTACTATAGGAAAAACTTTAAATTATGTTTTAAATTATTTTCTCCATTTATTTAAAGATTTTACAAATAGGGAAATGTTAAATTTAATTTCTAGTTTTTGTATAATGAAAATTTTAAATTCTGTTCAGAGTTTCTGCCAACCAAAAATGGTAAACTAAATTACAAATAATGTTTATCATTATGTAAGTTATTTCTTAAGGCAAGAAATTGTGAAATGCCCCATGTGCTAGTGAGGATGTATGCCAAGTCACGTGCGATACGTCTGTATAAACCGATATTCATGAATTTATTTTCCATTTATTTCTCTCAGTAGTAGTCCTGGTGTTTTTCTACAAGCAAATATCAGTGAGCGCTCTGAGGTCTGCACTGGAATTTCTTGATTACTTTGAGGAGAGCGCATATCAGCGAGATCAAGAGGATCACCAGACTAGTAACCCCATCCATCGATCCAGCTCAGAGTCAGACTACTGAAACGCAGACAGCACAGCGCTCGTCTCCTTCCACCACGACCATCACCACAAATCTCCCCCTCCTTTCTCGCAACAAGAGTAGTGCGCATACAGCGAGCAATATGCAGCGACATCAGTTCACCGCACTCAACTCAACCTTCATCGTCGATGCAGAGTACGAGTTCGTCAAGGAGCTCGGCCAGGGCGCCTATGGCTGCGTTGTCGCAGCCCGACACCGCCGCTCGGGGGAAGGGTGCGCGATCAAGAAAATCACCAACATAAACACAAAGGTTCGTCCAGCAGCTGAGGTCGATAGATAGATAGCATCATCGTCATCATGTTGTCGACTTCGGCCATTTATTTGTCGTGTTGTTGCTGATGGGGAGTTAACAGCGGATCCTGACGAAGAGGTGTCTGCGTGAAATCAGGTTCGTCGTCCGGGCTTGTCGGTTTTCCGACGAGCTGTGTATATTGACGGTTTGGCCAGGTTATTGCACCATTTCCGAGGACACAAGAACGTATGCACAACTTTATGTGTTTCATACTGATGCGAGACAGGCTAATGAATTGACGGTAGATAACATGTCTCTATGACATGGACATCGTCTTCCAGCCCAATGGCAACTTCGACGAGGTCTATCTCTACGTGCGTATTTCATCGACTATATGCGCAATCATCATAGCTGATTGTACTTTCGCTCACCAGGAAGAGCTCATGGAAGCCGACTTACACGCAATCGTCCGGTCAGGTCAACCCCTATCGGACGCACACTTCCAATCCTTCCTCTACCAGACCCTCTGCGGTCTTAAGTACATCCACTCCGCCAACGTACTTCATCGCGACCTCAAACCAGGCAACCTCCTCGTCAACGCGGATTGCGAGCTCAAGATCTGTGACTTTGGTCTTGCAAGAGGATACACACCCGGTGGAGGTGCCAACGCTGTTAGAGGCGCTCCGAACCAAGGGTTCATGACCGAATATGTCGCTACTCGGTGGTACCGTGCTCCCGAGATCATGCTAAGTTTCGCTAATTATGTGAGACTGCCTTCCTGTTTTCGCGTTTTGACTCTTTTGATTTGTGATCGTTAATGATTTCGATTTTTGATGTAGACAACGGCAATTGACGTTTGGTCAGTTGGGTGCATCCTCGCCGAGCTGCTCGGCGGTAAACCTATCTTCAAAGGACGAGAGTATGTCTTCCCTCTGATTCGACATCTTCCATTTCTAACTGACTATCTCCATCACCCATCACCCATCTATCCATCTATCCATCAACCTACCCAACTTTAGCTATGTCGACCAACTAAACCAAATTCTCCACTACCTCGGCACGCCCTCCGAAGACACTCTGCGCCGTGTCGGCTCCCCACGTGCACAAGATTACATTCGTTCTCTACCCATCAAGCCGCGCATCCCGTTCACTACGCTCTACCCACACGCCAATCCACTCGCGTTGGATTTGCTCAGTAAGATGCTGACATTCGACCCTGCGAAGCGGATTAGCTGCGAACAGGCGCTTGCGCATCCGTATTTGGCTGTATGGCATGATCCGACGGATGAACCTGTTTGCGAGAAGGTGCATCCTTTCTTCTCCTTTCTCTCTCTTTGCGGAAGTGAGAGACTGACTGACTGACTGATTGATTGATTGATTGGTGTAATTTTTGGCTATTTTGGTTATCTTGGTGATACATACAGAAATTCGACTTTAGTTTCGAGGAAGAAGACTCGATCGAAGGGATGAAACGCCTCATCGTCGAAGAAGTTAACACTTTCCGTGCGCTTGTACGTTCCCAAGCGCGCGCCGCAGGTCAGATGCGTAGACAAGAAAGGTTCGTCTCGTCTCGTCCCTGCCTCCCCCTTCTCCCTTACCTACCTCCTCTTATCTCAAACAAAATATTGACATCTAACCTACTGAATTAGCCTACCCATCCCAACCCGCGAAGAAATTATGAACTCACCCGTACGCGAATACGCCCCTCCCAACGGTGCCACATCAAACTTCACAGGCGCTGCTGTGGGAGGAAGACCGAGTAGCCCGATTATGGACGACCCTGGTGCGGATTTGGAGAGGGAGCTGGCGGGTGCGGGGATTAATGGAAAGAAGTATTGATTGTGTGTGGCAATGGAGAGTATTCAGTTGATTGCGTCAAGTTAGAAGAACAGGGGTGCGGGGAAATGAGGTTTGCTTTGTTGGATTTTGGTTCGTCGTCGTTCGCGAGCCACCCACGGACCCACGCAACTACGACATAATCTATATCTCTTGGGTCTTAAATTGTTCGTTTATATCTATTCCTTCCCAGTCCGAGTACTTAGTATCTTGTGTACTTCCACGTCGTCCTCATTTCTTGTCCTTTATCTTCTTGTGTACACACTCACTGCTGTGTCTGTACCTGTGTAGATTCAACTATTTATCGTTCACTCTAATAGTGGTTGTTACTCTTAAGACAAGGCCAAAGGTGAAATGCGTAGTAGAATTTCATGGGAAATTGGTGTAATGTAGTAAATACTGTTATGAGTTTTCATCCTCTGATAACATATTCAAAAAGGGAAGCGATAGTGACTGGACGGATCATAGGAATGGCCTTGTCCAACTAGATACATATAGTACTTAAATATTTATACACTGCTAACAATCAGACTCTATTCTGTCTGCCAGTTTCTTCACATCCGGTGCAAGCTTGTGCATGTCTAGGATGCCCTCTCTCTCCAGGCGCTTTCGAAGATTGCGGAACCGCAGGTTGTGCTCACATAGAACCTCCTCTTCAAAGTCTTGCGAAGCATCCTTGTCAGAAGGGTTGAATGTATGCCACATAATCTTCAGCTCGCTGCACTTTCGTATGCCACGACAATTCTCTACGTCTCCAGACCTTAGAAACTCGTGCCATCCGCCTGTACATAAGTCAATGAACTTATATGTGTCCGACCTGCTATCATAGACAACGTTTCGCTCGTCGGCATCGTTGTGGCAAAAACCCAACGCATGGAGGCATATGAGGTTATTCAGCACTGCACGTCTGTAAATGATGTCAAAATCCCCCAAACCCACATGTACAATGAAGCAATTGGTAGACACACTTAGTAGAATCCCCTAACTCCTCCCAGGATTCTTCAATTTCTTCGCCCACATGCTCTGTGATCAATGCAAACTTCGGTAGTGAATTTGGCCCATAATCCCCGAGCCTATATAGTCCGAAGCAAGTAGCAGTGCATCGCTCTATAACGCCTCGTACAGCTGGAAACTGCTTGCCAAGCTCAAAGATGCAATAATTCACATATTCGTTATACACGTCCATGACAAAATTCCTGTACTCGACTGTTGATCGCGACGCGGAATCGACGAGTTTGACTGCGAAATATTTGCTTTCAGTGCCACGGGAAATGTCGGGGTTCATTAGTTTCGCTTTGCAGACAAGACCAGTTGCACCTCTCAAGCTAGATCCCTCTACTTGAAGGATAGGTACTTCAGACGTTGGAAAAAGTGGGAATTCCACTCCTGGCTCAAGTTCGAATTCGGCTGATTTAGAGAGACTCCCCTCCAAGCTGGCACACCCACGAATTATCTATACATAGTCAGACCCGTGTCAAGCAAGGAGAAAGAAAACTCACTATATGATTAGTTTTGTTTACATCCGTAAAGTTCGATCTCCATATCTTTCGTCTTGGTAGGTCAGACTCGGAAGTGTTCTCAAAGGGACTGCTTTGCAAGTAGGGACGTTTGGTGCCAGTATTACTGGATTTTCCGCCTCGACTGAAGAAACATCCTGCCCTACTGCGTAGGCTGCGCCCACCACTGTTTAACAAGCGTAGCAGGAGTGCCCCAAGTACTCTCTCTTATTGAGACATCAAGTGAGTGTCTGCCTTATATACTACATAGTGAAGTCTGATAGTCTGAGACATTCCAAGCACAGTAACTCTACATAAGGCAATTGGGGATTTCCTAATCCAGAGCACAATCTAATACTCCCCTTCAAGCATTAATTAAGAACTAGGACTGTATGCCTAATAGTTTGTTTAAATGCTTGATCTGTAGAACATGGAGAGCTTTTGTAAGGATGTCTGCTAATTGGTTCTGTGATTGAACATAGCATACATTGATGTAATCGTTTTGAATGTAACATTGCACAAAGTCTTTTTGTAAATCAAGGTGTTTAGTATGAGCATTGTATGTTATTTTGTCAGACTTTACAGTCTTTATTGTACCTTGATTATTGTAATAAATTGTAATAGGTGCTGATTCAGTCTGTAGTACTTCTTTAGCAAATCGTTTGAGCCAAATGGCTTCTTGAGTAGCATACACTAGTGCTTGCAACTCTGCTTTGTAAACAGATAGTGGTACCAGGTTTTACTGTTTGCTTGACCAGGATATGGTCGATTTAGCTAATTGAAAGATGTAGCTGTTTATTACTTTATGTCCTTCTGTCATTCGTCTGTCTGCATCACAATAGCCTTGTAGTTTTAAGGTATTTGTGCTTCCAAGTTGAAGCCAGCAATTTGTTGTATATTTTAAATATGTAAAGCAATGTTTCACTACTTTGTAGTGATGTGTTTGGGGCTTTTGTAAGTAGTGTACTAATTGCCCAGTAATATAAGATATGTCTGGTTGTGTGCAATCTGCAACATATCTTAACAATCCTACTATATTCATGTATAACATTGTTTCATTATTACTTTTGTTTGTATTGTACATATTGTTTGTATTGTTAGATAGATCTATTCCAGGAGTAATAGGTGTTTGTAGTGCCTTTTCGTTTTCAAAGTGGTAATGCTTGATTATACTTTCAATATAATGCTTTTGCTATAAGCTAATTGTTTGTTGAGGTCTATCTTAACCTATTTTAATACTAAGTAACCAATGTATTTTGTTACTGTCAGTAAATGTAACGTGTTGTCTTAATGCATGTTTAAATGCCATTATTATAGTAATAGTTTTGCCAATAATTGTAATATTGTTAATGTGTATAAATGTTACAAGAATCGTTTTATTATTTTGTTTCTTGTAAAATACAGTATGATTGTAATTAGCTCATTCTAATCCAATCTTAAGTAGTAGTTTGGTAATCTTCTTGTACTATCATCTACCTGCTTGTTTCAATCTGTATAATGCTTTATTTAAGTGTAACACCTGTCCAAGTTTAATATCTGTAAGTAGCTTGCCTGGCAGCAGTTTCACATAAATGAGTTTGTCCTCATTTAGTTCTCTGTAAAGATATACAGATTTTACATCTATCTAATGTATTTTGTAGTTCTTAGATGCTGCCTAAGATAACAATAATTGTACTGTTGATAGTTTTGTTACTGGGG
>NW_006760386.1:4039056-4048959 GCF_000271605.1 Fomitiporia mediterranea MF3/22
AAAGTGTTAAAAGTTTCTGAAGGTTCCCTTTAGAATGTTTATGTTAGGATTGTAGGATTGGACCTATTTCATTTTCTTCATATCTCTGTCAGTTTTGTAAAAAAAACAATATTACTACTAGATTTTTATAATCCTAAACATCTTATCTATTGTTCTACAAAGTTTCATAGAGATTGTTGTAGTATTGAGTACAGGAGAGAGTTACAGAGATGTGAGGTAGTGTATATAATTATAATACAGCTAATTTATTTCTTGCCTAATATAGTAACTTGTGCCTCTTTTGTATAATAGCCTCTTAGCCTATATTCTCTAATGTGTAACACTCTGTTAATTCTTCCTGGCCTCTAATGTGCCTGTTGGCTTTACAATATTTGTTCTTATTATTTCTTTAATCTTATTCTCAAGTTTTATTCCTTACTTTACTCTTGTTATTTAGTTATTATAAAAAGTAGTCTATAGATACAATAGTTCCTTAGTTTTTTAACTCTTCTCATATTCCTACTTGTTCTCCTAGCATAAATCCTAGCTGGTAGCTTTGGGAATATAGTTAGATTAAGGGCTACAGGTCTACATTTACAGTTTGAGAGTACTATCAACTTAGAGAACACATCTCCTCTAATATAAGAGTTAAAAAACTCATCTCTACCTTAATACTACTCTTAGTCTGAGCTACTACTCAATCAATATCCTCCTAGTCTGAGCTACTACTTAACTATCCTCTCTATCCAATCCTACTCTCCTTCAAGTCTGAACTACTGTTTGATTTGTTTCCTACATATAGTTAGAGTTACTACTTAACTTTCTCTAACTTAAGCTACTACTCAGTCACTCCTCTTACTCAATCTGCTTAATCCACCAAATCTACCCAATCTGAGCTACTACTCAATTAGTGTTAGGACTGTAAGGAAATGAGTACTCATTTCACAACACAGTCAATCCATTTCTTACCTAATATAGTAACTTATACCTCTTTTGTATAATAGTCTCTTAACCTATATTCTTTAATACACAACACTCTGTTAATTCTTCCTGGCCTCTAATGTGCCTGTTAAGCTTTGTAACATTTGTTCTTATTATTTCTTTAATCTTATTCTCAAGTTTCATTCCTTACTTTACTCTTGTTATTTAGTTATTATAAAAAGTAGTCTGTAGATACAGTAGTTTCTTAGTTTTTTGACTCTTCTTATATTCCTACTTGTTCTCCTAGTATAAATCCTAGCTAGTAGTTTTGGGAATATAGTTGGTTTAAGGGCTGTAGGTCTACATTTACAGTTTAAGAGTACTATTAACTTAGAGAACACATCTCCTCTAATATAAGAGTTAAAAAACTTGTCTCTACCTTAATACTACTCTTAGTTCAAGCTACTACTTAATCAATATCCTCCTAGTCTGAGCTACTGCTTGACTATCCTCTTTATCCAATCCTACTCTCCTTTAAGTCTGAACTACTGTTTGATTTGTTTCCTACATATAGTCAGAGCTACTACTTAACTTTCCTTAACTCAAGCTACTACTCAGTTACTCCTCCTGTACAATCTGCTCAACCTGCTAAATCTGCCCAATCTGCCCAATCTGAGCCACTACTCAATTGGTTTGCTTAAGCTGAGCTACTACTTGTTTGAGTATTCCTTACTCCCTTTATAAACATACTTTTACTTTCTTAAAGAACTATTAAACTAATTTACTATTCTATTAATTCTATATTGTCCCTTACTCATTTGTTACTTTATTTTTTCTATTATTTTATACTCTACTCTTAAGGTTGTATCACTACCATCCTTTGCTCTCTTTCACTCTTTTGAGTTTGTGTGTTGTCTTTACAATTTGTATAGCTACACTCTTTTCTAAACACTTTTTAATCTACTACTTGTAAAGCTCAATCTCTAACCTTTGTTTACTGGTTGACTAAAGCCTCTCTCAAGTAGTAATACCTTTAGGGACCTTACAGTCTAAAAGTCCAGTGTTGTCTTATAGTTATTTAGTGTTATTAGATAAGAGTCACTAGATTGTACTTAGAACAAAGTATATATAAGTAGTTTAAGAGTTTAAAACTGAAAGATCAAAGTTGCCTAGGTAGTAAACTAGTTGAAGGAATGTTTCCTAGGACTTAGATATTGTTTATAATCATTCATACTAGCCTCTAACAAAGACCCAAATGTTTTGGAGCTTACTCAAGCATTTGAAAGAGTATTCAGCACTTTAGAAGTCAATTCATTAGAGCTAGCCTTAGGAACAATGTCAAATCCCTTAGGAAACTCCTCTATACTCTCTTACAAGCCTGTACAGTCCTAGTAAGGTGTATATATGTACTTAGACATAAATTCAGTCTCTCAATTAATTACAGAGGCTACTAGTCAAGCTGTTACTATAGTAATACACTATACTCCTACTAAAAACTCTAGAAAGATTACTACTACTCCTAAAGAGTACAAAGGAGGCAAGGATTATTAGGACTTTAAAAGAGAATGTCTACTGTATATCCTTACTAATGAAAGAGCCTTTTATAACAGTAAAAAAAAGATACTCTTTATACTTTCTTATTTAAAGGAAGGGACAGTTACTATATAGACAGAAAATTGGGTTACCTAAAACACAAACATTGAGGGCAAAATTCTTTACACACAATTATTCTAAGAGTTTATAGAGTAACTAGGGCAGTCATTTGATGACCCTAGTAAGAAAGAAACTACTATCCAGAAGCTCAGACAACTCAAGCAAGGAAATCACTCTATAAATGTCTTTTTCCAACAGTTTAAGATTCTTAAGACCAAAGCTAGACTGAGTAGTAAAGTATATGACTCTATATTAATTGATTTACTTTAGTATACTCTTAATCCTAAAGTACTTTGTCAGTTAATGTGTCTATCACTAGTCCTAGGTACTTATAATGAATAGAAAAAGTATACAATTCAGATTAACAATAATAAAACTCAACTCAGGGAGACTCTTACATGTAGAGGACTCTCTAGTAGTCAATCTGACAACTGTCTGTACTTTAATCTTCTTAACAAGGCTCACAACTCTCCTTAATCCAATCCTACTACACATTTTAAAGTCCTAAATATACAGACAAATTCTCAACCAATCTTACATCCTTTCAGGTTGACTCCTAATAGAAAAACATTCTTGAGAGCTGGAGAACTAATAGACATCTTGATTAACAATACTAAGAAAAATCAAGCTTGTTACATTTGTAGAGAGATTGGTCACTTTGCTAGAGTTTGTCCTTCTTAGTATTAAAGAGTTAGGATAATTCTCAGAGCTATAGGACTCAAGGAAAGGTTTGCTTTTGTGGAGGCAATACAGGAATTGAAGGAAGTGGACTTCATAGATGAAGAATCAGATGAGGAACAGATTAAGGAAGAGGAGTCTTTTGTCAATCCTCAGACATAGACACTATATTGTCTGAGAAAGAGCTAGAACAGAGTTATTGTTATGAAAATAATTAATGCTAGACATCTGAATCAAATATAGTCAATTATTGTTTGTATTATAACACTCTGAACAGTAAAGACTCTTATTTCTGTGATAAACCTATTAATTCTAAAGTCTGTAAAGAGGTAGAAGGTGTAGGAATGGTTTTAAATATCCCTTATGAACTTGTAGGCTCAGTTTCTCCTAGGGAAGCTTTGTACATTTGCTCTAGTACTAGAAGGCAACTGGATATGTTCTTAACAATTAAAACAGATCATAGACTCATTAATACACATACTCTAATTGATTCAGAGTGTACTAGATTATATATAGATACAGGTTTTGTTAAGAACAACAAGTTAACAATATATCCTTTTAAGAATCCCTTTCTAGTCTTTAATACTAATAGTACAAGTAATGATGGAGGTCTCCTAAAGGACTATGTGTAAAGGCTGGAGCCTTACTCAAGAACACAGAACAGGCAAAGACCTAGGATTGGAGAGGTCAACCTAAGTATAGGAGCAAGTACAAAGATAATCTCTAAGTGTCTACAAATAGCCCTTTATATACTTAACTAAAGTCATGTGTGTAACCTTAGAGGTTACACTCTTCCCTACTCTGAAGAAATAAAAAAGGGGAGGGTAGGGAAGTGATTAATGGAGAGACAAAGGAAAGGATATAGTAAAGGGGGGGGAGGTGAAATACAAAAGTGTAAGGACAGACAATAAGGAACACACAGTCACAAGTTTAAGAAGGCTTCAACTTGTTAAAAGGTAGGGAAGGATTAATGAAGAGGCAAGGAAAGTATAGTAAGAGGGAACACATAGTAACCAGTCTAAGAAGGCTTCAACTTGTTAATGAAAATGTATGAGGACAAGGACTTTTGACAGAGTTAGTAGAAATGGTATCCCTAAAACAGATGCAAGTTAAAGCAAGCTGTTAAAGAGGAACACATAGTAACCAGTCTAGGAAGGCTTCAACTTGTTAATGAAAACATACAGTACACATAGTTAAGATGTGAAACCACACTACTAGGAATGTGTGAATGATACTTAACAGGTCTAGTAAGTACAGTGTTACTACAGATAAGGGGAAGACAACTGAGACATTGACTAAAACACATAGTTGAGACATTAAACAGTACTGTAAGGAACACATGAATGATACTTAACAGGTCTAGTAAGTACAGTGTTACTATAGATAAGGAGAAGACAACTAAGACATTGACTAAAACACATGGTTGAGACATTAAACAGTACTGTAAGGAATGTATGAATAATACCTAACAGGTCTAGTAAGTATAGTATTACTACAGATAAGGAGAAGACAACTGAGACATTGACTAAAACACATGGTTGAAACATGAGACAGTCATCTAATTCTGAGAGTAATGAGAGTACAAGTAGTGTGTGAGTTAAACAGAGTGTGTAGTAGAAACAGAGGGGTCTGTTAATACTAGAAGGACAAGAGGGGGATAGGGTAGAACAGGACAGGACAGGACAGGACAGGACAGAACAGGACAGGACAGGAAAGGACAGGAAAGGACTAGATAACACTAGTAGGGTGTAATCCCTAGCTAGGTCTGTAACTGAGAATGATACTAGTAGGGGCTTAATACCCTGACTAGGTCTAGGACTGAAGGTGATGCTAGTAGAGGCCCTAAACATCCAGGACTAGGATTGACACTAGTAGGGGCTTGGTACCCTAACTAGGTCTACAACTAGAAAAGGGACTTTATACTCTAGGAAACAGGAGGTGATACTAGTAGAGGCCCTATATGTTTAGGACTGGAATTGACACTAGTAGGGGCTTAGTACTCTGACTAGGTTCACAACTGGAAAAGGGGCTTTATACCCTAGGAAACAGGAAGGGAAGGGAAAGGGACTTTATACCCTTAGTAGACAGTAGACAATGACAGTAGACACTAGACAGTAACAGAGCAAGAGATAGTATAGTAAGGAATAGACAGTCTTAACAAACACCTTAACAATAGAGAGATACACATTATAGTAGGTACAATAAGTATACAATAAATACACTATAGTTGACAGCTCAATTGTAACATCTATTATACTAAAAGTAGACAGTATTTGTCAGTATAGAACTTACAGCTTCTAAAGAGAATTACACTATAGTTCCAGATATTAGTAGTAGTATTAAGATAGTACTTCCTTACACAATTTCAGGACTAGGATAGTAGGTCCTTCTATAGCTTGTTTCTTGATAGTGTTCTGGTGGAGCAATTGTATAGTAGCTCCTAATCTTAGTAACAGTACCAAGATAGTGTTCTCCTTGAACAATTTCAGGAATAGGATAGTAAGGGCTTTCACAGCTTGTTTCTAGACACTAGCTTGAGATTGTAATGAGTGGCAGAAAGGTTATGAGTAAGAGCAAGTCTGTAAATAATCTGCTTGAAGTGGTACAGTAAAGTATATTCTCAAGTGGCAGAACCTTAATTGTAGACAGTTAACCAGACTCACAATAATGTGTGACACACTCTACTCTAGCACAACCATATACAATCTTTATAGCACATTCTCTCAGAAGCCTAGGACCTCTAATAAGGGTCTGTTAGGAGATTGAAGGTTAGCTAGCAGGTAGTAACAATCTCCCTATAAGCTCTCAAGAGAGAACAGGATATCTGTATAGTATTTGTGACACTCATAATTAACTAGGGTCTCACTATAGAGTACTGTAGATGTGTAGTAGATAGTGGACGTGTAGGGGGAAGCTGGGGGGAGGCTGACAATCTGGTGGCACAAGTGAAAGACAGTAGATAAGAGATAATCCCCAAATTTTGCAATGTTCAAAAAAAGTGTAAAGGCTAGAGTCTCACTCAAGAACACAGAACAGGCAAAGACCTGGGATTGGAGAGGTCAACCTAAGTACAGGAGCAAGTACAAAGATAATCTCTAAGTGTTTACAAATAGCCCTTTATATACTTAACTAAAGTCATGTGTGTAACCTCAGAGGTTACACTATGTTAAAGTGGAACTCTCTGTTAAAGTGTATACAGAGACAATTTGTCTGACAGTCACTATACTAGTATTAAGTAATATCTTTCTAGAATATGATTGGTTAAACAAGTATAATCTGGAGATTGATTAGGGACAAGACATTGTGTCCTTTACTAGATGTCTAGACAGTTGTTCTATGATTTTGAATGAACCAGAGACATATTCAGATGTTCTAGAGTACCTAAGGAGAACTGATAATAATCCTACCCTGGTTTTTACAATCCCTCATTATCTTAAAGCATACAAGAATGTATTCAGTAAAGAATCCTTTAAGTAATTACTAGAGTATTAATCTTAGAACCATACTATTAATCTAAAGCTGGATTTTAAGGCTACAGATTATAAAGTGTACCCTCTAGCTCTTAGAGAACAAGATACACTCAAGGATTTTATTTCTGAGAATCTGGCTTTAGAAAGGATTTAATATTTAAAGTCTCTCATAGTATTACCTTTCTTCTTTATTAAGAAGGAGAATGAATCTTTAAGACTATTAGATTGTGCTCTGGATTAGGAAATCCCTAATTGACTTATGTAGAGTTACTGTACTTAGAATGTCTTGAACTATCAGACTTCACTATGTAGTATATAAGGTAGACACTTACTTGATGTCTTAATAAGAGAGAGTTTGGGGCACTCCTACTATACTTGTTAAAAGATTATAAGCCTTAGTACCTATTAAATGCTCTCACATACTTGCTCTTACAGAACACCTTTGCCTCCTACTAGCACACTAAGCCCTAGACCTCCCTCTCCCCCCAAACCCATTATAATGTTGTCTACAATACATACCTTTGTTAATACTATAATGAAGGACTCTGACATTACAAAGTTCTTTGAGGGAACAGAAAAGTTGGCTAGTGTGAAGGGATACAAGATATAGTGCTTACACATACACAGTACACTCACTACTATAATGCTCTCAGACTATCTAGAGCACAATCCCCCTTCCTCTGATAATGCTAGTATATGTACAGGCAACATTTTGTATCATTGTATAATGAAAACAATAACTGATACAATTTATACAAACTTCACAACACATACAAGTGTTAGAAGTCTCATGAAGGCACTTTCTGAACAATACAATGTTCAAATGACAATAACACATACTGTAGACATATCTATGTTGTTTACAGTAAAAGGGTATGTATTACAGTTTGATAAAATGTTAGACAACATTGAACAAATCTACAGACAGTTGTCTGTACATAATAAAGCCCCTAATAATGATACATATATCTCAGCAATTAACCTTGCTACTCCTCATGAGTATAGATGGGTAGTAACAATGTTAGACAGGCAGATTACTTATTATAATCAACTACTAACAGTTATAACAGCTCAGAAAGACGTTCTGACACCAGCTAAGTTGATACACAAATTACAAAACACATATACTAAGTATCATTCTCAGTACTCTCAAACAAAACAAGATACTGAATGAGACAGCCTACAAACAAAAGGCAAAAGTGTAGCTAAAGGCAAAACAAAGCCTTATAATAAAGTTAAATGCTACAACTACAATAAGTATGAGTATATGTTAAAAGACTACTGAAACCCTCCAACAAGCAAAACAATGGAAGCTTGAAAGAAAAAGCATAGGCAAACAGCTACTACTTCTACTACTACTACTATGTTATCTCAACCTACACTTAATACAGTAGTATTCATTAGCTTACCTGTTCAATCTGCTCTATCTGCTGAATCTAATGTATTCTCAGCATTTGAAGTATAAGAGGATGGTGTCATGCAAGTAGACAACTTCATGAACTCATTTGACAATATGAAAGAAGTCATTAAGGAGTTCAATTACAATCCAAATGTATGTATCAATACAATACATTGTAATGATACTGAACTAATACATTGTATTAATATATTGGACTCTGGTGCAAATGTACACACTACTCTATACTTGTTCTGTCTTATAAACGTTTGGAACTTGACCCTAATAAACATTACAATTGTAAATAAATCATCATTCACACTTAGCAAAAGCAGAGTAATGACATTTAACATAAAACTATGAGACAAAGCTAATGAGCATACTAAGGTGAATACAATTTCACTACAAAATGTATACTATCATCCCAAACTGAACTTCACACTTGTTAATAAAGTGCTATTATACAAAGTAGGATATGTTTTAACAAAAACAAACAATGAATGTATTATTTATTCTCCTACTCATACAAAGATTGGTGAAATACATGTACAAAATAACTTGTATATGATAGTTTCTCATCATAATAAACAATCTATTAACACAATCACTATTGTTGATTTACATTGGTGAATGAGTCATGTCAATTTCAATTACTTGCACAAACTCATACAAGAGTATCCTGAGATTATAAGTTAAAGGATAACAGACAATAAAAATGTGCAGTACACAGATTGTATCAAAGCAAACATACAACATAATGAAATACCAAAAATACAAACTACACCTCTTACACAATCTTATAAAGATCATCTCCACATTGATATTTGGGGACCTGCCCCAGTACAAGCTTACAGTAAGTACAAATATCTTTTTACCATTGTAAATGATGCTACACAATGGGTAACTATGCTACCTATGTAGTATAAAAGTAATACTTTCACTGAATATGTAAAGTATACAATGAGACTCTTTATACAGTACAGTATAAGAGTTAAAACTCTTTAAAGTGATAACAATACAGTGTTCCTAAGTAAAGACTTTGCTATGTATATTGAAAGTTAAGGAACAATATGTAGATTAACAGTACATGATACACTGTAGTAGAACAGAGTTGCAGAACGTATGTATAAGACTATCTTTAACAGTGTACATACATGTCTGTTATTAGCAAAGTTACCTATGAAATTCTGGGTATATACAGTACAATATCAAACGTTTATTCATAACAGAACACTGAGAGTTGCTATTAATTTTGCAACACCATATTACAAACAGTATAACAAACATTATCAAATAGATAATATACAAGAATTCAGCACATATTGTATCATACAGAACAAACGAATGTATAAACTACAACCTAGAGGCTAATACACACAATGGCTAGGTTATAATACTAACAGTAAAGGTCACTTAGTGTACCATAATAATAAAGTTACTGTTGAATGCAATGTACAATTCATAGACAAACCAATGTCTAGGATTGAAGGGGAGAATAATCATAACAGTAATACATCAAACAATGATAAAACTCTTCCTAATAACAATAATAAAGATAAAGAACCTGTTATATGACACTCTACACAAGAGTAAAGACTAGCTAAACAAACTATAGGTTTAAATTACAAAGACAATATAAACCTAGTTATGTATCTAACAGAATTTAACAAATTCCTCAACAAAATCTATAGCAATCCATTAATGTATTACAATACTATAACACACATAGACAAAGAACAGTAGATCAAAGCTATGAAGGATGAAATACAGTCACTTGAACAATGAAACACATGAATATATACTATC
>NW_006760386.1:4052541-4059292 GCF_000271605.1 Fomitiporia mediterranea MF3/22
GTACTAGTAAAGAAAGGGACTGAGAGCTCTAAGAAAGACTACAGGAAAGTAGTCTCCTTTATACACTTTGCCTATACAGATAGGAAAGTAATAAAGTCATAAACATAAGGACTATATGAGAACAACATAAGGAATATATGAGACAATCTAGAACTTTGGTTGTAAGTTCTATGATTGAATACAGAAGCACAAAGATAAGGTTAGAAGTTGATAAGGATAATTGTCTCCTAAACTAAGTCTATTAAAGAAGACTTAGGGAAAGATCTAGAACATTGGTTGTCAGTTCTAGAGTGTACACAAGACAGTCTAGAACTTTGGTTGTAAGTTCTAGGGGTAGTACAGAAGTACAGCCTTTTATATTACAGAAGTTATAAGGAGTCATTAGAAGTCATAATACTCTACCTTATAAGAAAGCATATTACAAACTAGTGTACAGGAAGCACAGGTTGAGTCAGACAGAGTTATAAGAACAATAGAGAGCTCTACTTTATAGGAAAAGCATTATACAGCTTACACAGTATAACTAGTCAGGAGGACTCATAAGGAGTCATTAGAAGTATGAGAGGAAGTATAGAAGACATAACAATACAGTAAAGGAGTCATTAGAAGATTAATCTAGAATACAAGAAGATACAAACTAGTGTTAGCAGATTAATAGAAGACACAAACCAGTGTAGTATACAGTCTGAAGGATTAGCTAGCTCCACTTTATAGGAACAACAGTGAAGGGAGTTACTAAAGTTACTAGAATAACATTACTCTAGCAAAAGGTATATAAGGAGGCCAGTTTGGCCCTCAAAAGATAGTTTTATCAACTTAAGTTATCTAGTACTTAGAAGTACTCTACTACTAACCTACTAGGCTATACTTGTAGCTTGACTAAAGTAGGACTCCTCTACCCTCTCACTCTACAAGTCTACAAGTCTTACCCTCTATACTCTATTCTATTACTATTCCTAAGGATTAGGACTAGTAAAGTGAGTATATTTAACACTTTAATAAAACTCTAACTTAGTTACAAATCTTTACTATTCTAGTAAAGCTCTAGTCTACTAAGGGGAACTCAAACCTAGAGCTAGTACACAGATACATTAACTCTAATACTTGCTTTATAATATTAACTAACCTTAATAATCAACATTCAAAGTAGGTAGATAAATTACTCTACTACTTAGAACAGTTGTTAAGGTAAGTAACTTTCTTTTATAGTAAGAAAAGAAAGGTTAATTAAAAAGTGCTACTAGTTCTTAATTACTTAGTAGCTTACACACAGGAACAAGTGTTAATACTAGGAGGTATTAAAGGAATACTATTTTGGATACAAGGGGAAATTCCTCTAGACTCTTTCAAGCAAGGAAGAGTAGTATCAACTGTTGCCTATACAACAGACACTCCTATTAATCAACAAATTTAGATTGAACAAATCCAAGAATACTCAGACTACTTATACACATTACAACAACATTGTAATCTGTTACACAGTGTATTACTTGTACTAGAACAAGGATATTCAGATATTGTAAAAGTAAGTAACTTTTGTAATATTATACTAAACAAAGTTAACAAGCTATAAAAAGTGGCTTTGTATCAGATTAAGGAAAGGATTAGAACATTATACATACAACAACTGGTACTAGGCACAGGCAGAAGCCTATTATTATACAGTCATTTATTATCAAATCCCTCAACTATTCTCATATTCCTACTATTTGTAGGAACACTCTTTGTTATATATACTTGGAGTAGGAGAAAGAGTCAATTAGGGAACAGTACAAGATTGGCTCAAAGAAGAGGTTTACACTCTAGCCACTCCTATTCAAACAAACTGGGGACCTATTATAGCCTTTGGGTTACAAGGACAAAGGCTTGAATACAACAATTTTTAGGTCTTAACAGGATAATTAGGTCTACTCAAAGTCAAGACCTACATTATAGAACTATACAAGGGGAAATCACATACTTGTGTAGTCTTATATAATTAGAACAATAAGGAGAAAAACTGGAAGGGATACAATCAGATCTGGATACACAAAGTTTGAATATCTTTAATATTCATACAAAGCTACAGGAAACCTTGGACAAGATACAGGACCTTACTAACAGAGTACAAAAAGTACAAGTTGAATCAGGAATATTACAAGTATACCTAAATAGGTTGGTATAGTCACAATTCAATCTAACTACTATATTACAAAATATTAGTAGAGAGGAACAACAAAGTAATAGGAGAGAAGGAAGTACTTCTAATACTCAATACCCTTAGAGACAAGAACATTTCACCCAGGAAAACACAGTTTAAGAAAATCAAGAAAGTGAACTATCAGGTTCTTCAGCTAAAGAAGAAGAGCTTGTTAACACAATACAGGGAGGAATCCAAACATTTCAAGACTATAGTAGAATTGAAACACAACATCTAGATAGTCTACTAGGATCCTCTAGAAGCCTCCAAGGTTAGTCAGAAATTATTACTCAGGAAGGCCAGACAGCTAAAGAAATTGAACAGTCTATATTATTAGATACCTTTATAGTAGAAGGAATACCAACATTGGATTATTATAGTTGGTTGTATTAGACCTATCAAAGTAGTACTAGTTCAGAGTCAAGTTCATCAGACTCTTATACACTAAATTCAGAATCTAGTAACTAGAAAGAGAGTAATATGGAGGGAACAAGGAAAATTAATCTGAAACTGCCAAAGTTTTCAGGACAAAAAGGGGAAGATCTAGAAGTGTTTAAAACAAATCTGGCAATACACTTTAGACATTACAATATTACAAATGGTATAGATAAAGTAGAAACAGCAATCTTATACTTAAGAGGGAAAATAGTAAGTCACATAAATGGAAAGGTAATATCATTTGTGACAGAAGGAAAAAGCTTAGTTCCAGAAATCTGGAAAGATTATAATACATTTTTAACTGATCTGAGAGAAGCAAGTAGAAAATATTATGATTCTACAGAGACAGCTCAAACTCAAATACACAATTTGAGACAAGGAAAACTAACAATTATAGAATACAATAAAACATTCAAGAGAATATTAGCCTACCTACCTAGTGAGTATAAACTAGGAACACTTGGAAACAATCCTGTCACAATTCATTTATATAAAAATGGATTAAACCCTAGCAAATTACAACAGTTGGTTACTATCCCTAGTTATACAGAATGGACATTCAAGGAATGAACAGATACAACTCTCAGTCTAGAGAGAGGAATGGTACACACAAAAACATTTAGACAAGAATATAAACCTCCTAGTGATTATTATAGAGTACTAATGGAAATTGACAGAATAACAAAAGGTAGGGAAATGGTATGCTTCAAATGTGGGCAGAAAGGACATATGGCTAGGAATTACACTAGAAGAAATCCTCAAGGTAAAAGGCCAAAGTATAAATCTAATAAGAGGTTCACAAAAAGGAACACAATAATCCCTGAAGAACAGGAAGCCTACATTGATAAAGAGGAGGAAACAGAAGGATCAAATAAAGAGGATTTTTGATCCAGAGTTTAAAGGTAGTAGAGTCTTTAAACTCAGGAGTAGAGAAAAAGGTAAAAGAAACTCTACAAGAAAAGCAACCAACAAAAATCTACCAGACAGTACAAGTAGTACTCTATCCAACCTGTAAAGTGATTATATTATATAGAGGACAGTAAACAACAATTAAGGCTATGTTTGATTCAGGTGTAGAATTAAGCACATTATTACTAAAGATAGCTAAAGCCCTCAAGTTAAAACTCATAAAGAATGACAAACCTAGGGTAATTGTCAGAAATGCTGATAGTACAATTAATAAAGGAGGATGGAAGTATAATGCTTGGGCATAGTTAAATACTGGAATTAGTAATGAATGGTTCAAATTTACAATAATGGACACTTATAATAATAAGTGTTTATTAGGATCTGACTATTTAAACAAAGTAAAACCTTTGTTTAATTACCAAACAGAAGAAGTCAGAAGTAGTACAGGAAAGATCAAACTACTAGGCAAAAGTTAGGAAAAGAAAAGGAACCAAAATAGAGAGAAAAATATAAAAGAATACTCTCAAATTAGAAGTATGAAGAAAACCAAGACAAAGAAGTTATCCTACAAACCACCTATACTATCAGATTCAGAATCAGATAGTAGTGGATTAGAAAGTCTTTGGTTTCCAGAAAAAGAAAGATATAGTAAAGGAAAAGCTTTTATGACTCCTATTCCAGAATATATAACACTTGTGACACCTATTAAAAGCTTAACAACACAGGAATTGTAACAGAGCCCTTTAAGAAGTATACTAGACATACAACCAGAATCTAGTATAAGATTATATTCATCAGACAAAGATATAGATACAGATGAAGAAATAACTACTTTACTAGACAAAGTAACTATTTCTAAAGAACAGGTAATGTTACTAAAAATACCTCAATATTAAGAACCCCTTCTTTCTAGACATGAAGTAAGAATGGTTACCTTTAGAGTAGACAAGAAATTTGCAGACTTAGACATAATGTATAAAACAAGGCTAGGAGAAGAGCAAATACAAAAGGTAAAAGAGAAAATGCAAAATATTGCATTATATAATAAATATGTTAAAAGGAAAAGGGGAGAAAGTACAGGAAGTACACCTCCACCTATAAAGAAAAGAAGGTCAGAAACTCTAGAACTGTCTGTAAAGAGGATGAATCTAGTATCCTATCAGTTGATAGAAACTAACAAGTAAGAGGAGTTAGGAGTGCTCTAACAAAAACTATCTTATTAAACTAGTGAAGAACAGAAGCTTAGAAAACAGTTAAACAAAGTCTCTAGTATAGTACAAAAAGCTTTACAAGAAAAGGCAAAAGTACTAAACAGATCAGGAATAGGCCTAGAAAGAGATAAAAAGGAATTAGTGCTAAAGGAATTATAGGATTATATAGACAGGTTTGATAAAGATAAAGCAGATAGATTACCAAAACATTCCAAATAGGACATGAATATCAAATTAAAGGAAGGAGCAGAATTACCTAAAATGTGCCTAGTATATTCTCTAACTCCTATAGAACAAGAAGCAGTAGAGGAATTTATACAGGAAAACTTAAAGAAAGAATACATTAGAGAAAGTCATTCTAAAATTGTATCACCAGTATTCTTTGTAGGCAAAAAGGATTCAGGAGCAAGGATGGTTATAGACTATAGGAAATTAAATCAGATTACAGAACCTGATCCATTTCCTATACTTATAATGTACACACTACCAGACTATTTAAAGGAAGCAAAATGGTTTACAACTCTTGACCTTAAAAGTGGATATAACAACATTAGGATAAAACAAGGACAAGAATACTTACAAGCTTTTAGAACACATAAAGGATTGTATAAACTACTAGTAATGTAATTTAGAATGATGAATACACTAGCAGTATTTTAGAGAGTCATGAATTAACTCTTTGAAGAATTAATAGGTAAAGGGATAGTAATATATTTAGATAATATTATTATCTATGCTCAAACACAAAAAGAGCTATTAGAGCTAACTAAAAAGGTGCTACAATTATTAAGGAAAGCAGACTTTTACTGTAAACTAGAAAAGTGCTTCTTTAATAAACAGGAATTAGACTACTTAGGTTTTGTAGTCAATCAAGATAGACTAAAAGCAGATTCTTACAAGATAAAAGCTATATTAGAATGGCCTAGACCTCTAACAAAGAGAGACATTAGGAAAATACTAGGATTCTTTAATTTCTACCAGAAATTTGTAGAAGACTATTCTGGAAAAGTAAAACCATTATCAAGTTTACTATCACAGAAAAGAACCTTTACATAGGGAGACACTCAAGAAGCCTCTTTTAAAGCTATAAAAGAAGCATTTGCTAAGGTACTAGTATTAGCAAGACTAAACTATAAGAAGCAGTTTATAGTAGAAACTGATACATCAGATTTTGCATACTTAGTAATACTATCACAAGAATAAGAAGATAAAGAATTACATTCTATAGCTTATTATTCTTCAACTTTTAGTAAACAGGAAAGAAATTATACAGCACCAGATAAGGAATTATATGCTATTATAAAAGTATTAGCAAACTGGAGACATTATTTAGAAGGAGCCAAGCATCAAATTAGAATAATAACTGACCAATCTAATTTGAAAACCTTTTAAAACAAAAAGCAGTTAAACAGAAGGCAAGCAAGATAGGCACTAGAACTAAGCAGATACAACTTCAAAATAGAATACAGAGCAGGCAAGAAAAATAGAGCAGATACACTCTCTAGAAGACCTGACTATGAGCTAGAAGAAAAGGACAATTAGGAAGTTGTATTACTCCCTCAGAAAATGTTCAAAGAGTCAGAAATACATATTAAAACAATGACAGTAGAAGAAACTACAGAAACAGACTCAGGAACTAATTATAGTAATAAAATACTGTTACTAAGAGAAGGTAAACAGGAAGAAAAAGTCAGAATTGTTTAACAATATCATGATAGTGTTATAGCTGGACATTCAGGACTCAGAAAGACTTTAGAATTAGTAAAGAGAACATACTATTGGCTAGGAATAACTAACTGGATAAAAGAATATGTAGATACTTGTGTAATATATTAAAAGACAAAACACAAGAGAGGAAAAACACAACCACTATTACAACCATTAAAATTCCAACAGGACCCTAGGAACATATTACAGCAGATTTTATATAGGACTACCAATTATACAAACTGGTAAAGATGTAGTGCTAATAATTGTAGACAGATTTTTAAAGATGGGAATCTTTATTCCTTGT
>NW_006760386.1:4061626-4081363 GCF_000271605.1 Fomitiporia mediterranea MF3/22
TTATAAAGCAAGTATTTTACAATAGTAGTAATACTGTTCAAGAAAGTATTACTTAGGAGGGACTGGATGTTAGGAATTGTAAAATACAGTAACTAAGTTTGGAAAAGCTTAACTCAAGACTTGGAACCAAGTAGTTTATATACAAAACTCTATTAGTTACAAGTCTAGAGATTAGCCAGATCAACTAGGCTACCTTTGTTGTCCTGCTTAGTAAGAACTCTAGCTCAGTATTATTAACCTCTAATCATTACTAATAAGTGATCAATCCATTAGTAGAGAGAGGGGACAGGAAGGAGTAGGTACTAAGTCAGTTAGGAAAAGGTAACAAAACCTGAAGACAAGGTCTTTATCTCTCTAAGGTTAAACACATACTCTAGTACAGTATTACTTAATAACCTCAACTAAAGACAAGTCATTTAGAATGCTTGTATAGAGAGGGGATCTGGAAAGAGTATAGTGTTTAGAGTAAGAAGTATAAAGGAAAAGACTAGAAGAAAACCTGAAGAGATAAAAGGAAAATATTATACTTACTTAAGGAGAAACTATATAGCTAGCTAGGAACACTTTGTACAAAGACAAAGGACTATTAAAGCTGGTAAAGAGCCAGAGCTAATACTCTGAAGCTTTATGCTTAAGGAGGACTAGTACTAGTGAAGGAAAGGGAACTGAGAGCTCTAAGGAAAGACTATAGGAAAGTAGTCTCCTTTATACACTTTACTCATACAGATAGGAAAGTAATAAAGTCATAAACATAAGGACTATATGAGGACAACATGAGGAATAAATGAGGCAATCTAGAACTTTGGTTGTAAGTTCTATGATTGAATACAGAAGTACAAAGATAAGGTTAGAAGTTAATAAGGATAATTGTCTCCTAAACTAAGTCTATTGAAGAAGACTTAGGGAAAGATCTAGAACATTGGTTGTCAGTTCTAGAGTGTACACAAGGCAGTCTAGAACTTTGGTTGTAAGTTCTAGGGGTAGTACAGAAGTATAGCCTTTTATATTACAGAAGTTATAAGGAGTCATTAGAAGTCATAATACTCTACCTTATGAGAAAGTATATTACAAACTAGTATACAGGAAGTACAGGTTAAGTCAGACAGAGTCATAAGAACAATAGAGAGCTCTACTTTATGGGAAAAGCATTACACAGCTTACACAGTATAACTAGTCAGGAGGCCTCATAAGGAGTCATTAGAAGTATGAGAGAAAGTATAGAAGACATAACAATACAGTAAAGGAGTTATTAGAAGATTAATCTAAGATACAAGAAGACACAAACTAGTGTAGCATACAGTCTAAAGGATTAACCAGCTCTACTTTATAGGAACAACAGTGAAGGGAGTTACTAAAGTCACTAGAGTAACATTACTCTAGTAAAAGGTATATAAGGACACCAGTTTGGCCCTCAAAAGATAGTTTTATCAACTTAAGTTACCTAGTACTTGGAAGTACTCTACTACTAACCTACTAGGCTACACTTGTAGCTTGACTAAAGTAGGACTCCTCTACCCTCTCACTCTACAAGTCTACAAGTCTTACCCTCTATACTCTATTCTATTACTATTCCTAAGGATTAGGACTAGTAAAGTGAGTATATCTAACAATAAGGACAGACACTAAGAAGTATGTTTAAGACTGTAATAAATACTAAAGAACAAAATCCCTACACACTACAAGACAAAAGGCATTACATCCTTATAATACACTTACTAAACCTTAGCAGGTAATATCTGTTAATTTAATTAGTGAATTGTCTGAGTCTAAGGGATTTAATACTATTTGTATTATTGTGGATTGTTTCTCTAAGCAAATACATACTCTTCCTACTACTACAAAGGTTATAGCTGAGGGAATAGCTAGACTGTACAGGGATTAAGTCTTTAGACTCTATAGATTACCTAGGAAGATTATACATAACAGAGGACCACAATTCAATACTAAATTCATGAGAGAACTTTACAAAGCTCTTCATATTGAAGGGAATCCCTCTATAGTATATCATCCTCAAACTGATAGTCAAACTGAGTGTATTAATCAAGAGATAGAATAGTATCTCTACTTGTATGTTGACTATAAGTAGTCAGACTGGGCAGAATGGATTTCTATAGCTGAGTTTGTATATAACAATCAAGAACACTCTACTACAAAGTTCTCTCTGTTCTATGTTAACTCTGAAAGACACTCAGTAGGCTTTGAATCGGTTTTGACTGAGACTGGTACATATTTAGTTAAACAATAAGCTAAGTATATTAAAAATGTTTAGAAACTTGTAAAGAAAAGTCTAGACTAAGCTGTTAAAGCTATAAAGAAGTACTATAATTGTTATTCAGGCCCCTCTATATAGTACAAGCCAGAAGATATAGTGTGTTTGGACTCAAGGAATATAAAGACTACTAGACCTACTAAAAAGTTTGATAACAAGTAGTTTAGTCCCTTTAAGATTGACTCAAAAGTTAGAGCTAGTACATATAAGCTTAAACTACCTTAGGAATGGTTGATTCACCTAGTGTTCATTAAGATTCTGCTCAAACTATATGTTCCTCAAGTCTTTGATATTCAGAAGGCTCCTCCTCCTTCTCTCTTAGAACTTGTAAATGATAAGATTAAATACAAAGTCAAGACTATCCTTGACTCTCAACTCTATAAGGGAAAGCTTTAGTTCCTTATCAAATAGGTAGGATACTAGGAAGCAACTTGGTAGGCTGAAAAATGACCTCACTCATGCTCAGGATACTGTTAGGGATTTCTACAAAGTCTATTGTCACACTCACACAATACATACATTCTGATATGTTCTAATTGGAAGGGCTCAGTTATATTAAAGTTGTATTATCCTTACATTAGCAATCCTTCAATTATGTCATTATTGCCTGCACAATAGTCTTAGTTGCTCAATTTAGACTAGTTGGGTTCTGGACTCCAGTTCTGATTCACAAAGGTAAGACTCTGAGCCTTCAGACAGTTAGTTAATTAATACAAAGGGGACTCAGATCCAGAGTCCTAGATAGGTTGATACAAAGGAGACAGTGGTGGATTTGTTCACAAAGGACTAGTAGCTACAAAGGACTCATATTTTCTATAAATACTCTCATGTAATTCATACTTTCTAGTAATCAAGTTACTCTCTACTACAACTCTTAGTGTGTAGTTTAACAGTCTTCTTAGTAAATGTTCCCTCTTACCTTGTCTTGTCTTGTATCACCTTGTTCTAAAGTACAGCTTTGTTGTTCTACACTACTCTTGTCTTGTTAATTGTCACCTTCAGAACTTGTACATTCTGCTCAGATCTACCTATTCCTTCTCACTCTTGACCCCTCTTAGTGTCTGTACCTTACAGACTCAACTAACCTCTTCTACCTTAACTAGTACTTAAGATCAACATTTTGGAGCCTACTGTGAGAGGGGTTTCTCAAGGTGTCTTGAGTAGGCTGAGTAGTCAACAGGTAACAGTACTACTAAGAGTACACTAACTCAATCACAGAAGAATCAGATTCTGGACCCAAATTAGATTTGGTTGACTGTAACCTCTCACAACCTGTATCCTATACACTCAGTCCTGTTTCTGAAGGGGTTTCTGTACAACCTCTTAAGCAATCTGGCTCAGCTTTACTATCTATGTTTCATAGTTTGTTCCCTAGTTTGTTTCTATTAACCTCTACACACAACTCTACTTGTTCTACATCTCCTATTCTGTCTGTTTAAGAAGAGGACCATATAATCACTCTAGCATTTCCACCACTTCCAATTATTCTGACAGTTCTGAGTACACAGAACAATCTAATAAGTTCCTAGTCTTAACAGATGAGCTCACAGAATAATCTGAGCAGCTCACCTACTACAGTTAGTACTCTAAGTAGCTAACTAGTTACAACCAATGTTTCAAATGCTCTGCCAGTTACAATCCAAGAACAGACTAGCCTGCCCCTACACTAAACAAGCTGTAATACTCTCTATTATGACAGAACCAACATACAGGACCTGCCTTGGTTTCTTGAAGAAGTAGAAATAATTAGAGATGAGTTCCAACTTTCTAATCAACAGCTTATCTAGAGAGTAAAATATTACACTAACCAATCTGATTCTAAGATCTAGGCCTTAATACCTAAAACTGTAGACAGTGCCTCAGATTAGTAAGCTGCTCAAGTAGTAATTCTTGAATTATACCTGTCCCTCAACTGTGATTACTATTATGTAAAGAATGATCTCTATATTCTGGTCCAACAATAGACTGTTACTAGAATCCAGAACTGAGAGGAGTTTGTAGAGTACTAGTGCAAATTCCAGAAGATAGTAAGCTTCCTAGTCTCAAAGAAAGAAATCACAGAAGAAGATTAGAACAAAGTATTCCTTAATAGTATTACAGGTACCTTCAAAGATTAGCTAACTCTCTGTTTGCTAGCTTACAACCCTAACTACAACAGTTGTATAACTTATACATACACTAAAGTTGTTAAGGCCACCAAGCTTATGTAAGAAGGTATGGCTTTGTAACACTCAGGAAAGACAGTCAATGTGTTTAGAACTATGAGTTCCAGAACTGTTCTAATAAAGAAAGAAGACACAAACATGACTACCATTCTTGATTTACTCTACTCATTCTAAAGCAAGTTAGACTTGTTTGAATACAAGACTAGTTCCCTGTTTGTAGGAAACACAGGTATACAATCTGTACAATCTGTACAATCTACTCAATCTGTAGGGCTGTCCTACAACACAAACTGCTCCTTCTGTAGAGAAGACAGACACTTCATTTACTTGTGTCTGAAGGTTAATAAGTTCATTTGTAATAGAAAGTGCATCCAGAACACATCTGGAAAGGTTGTTCTCCCTAACAGATCATTCATTCTATCAACAATCTAAGGCTGACTACTTATAAATTGTTTCAACCAGTATCACACAACCAACCCTAGAAAGCATGCTCAAGTCTCTTAAGATGTACAGGACACACTACTGTATATAGTGTCCCTCCTCAAAATTGCAAAACCAGTACTAGTATTCTAAACATTGTTTACTGTTCTAGCCACATATATTGAAGAAGTCTCAGAAGTAGAATATAAGGTTGAAAGACTTGAAGTCTTACTCAGAGAGGCAAAGAAGAAAGTTGCTACTAGTAAGAAGCTTAAGTTTGACAGAGTAGAGGTTTTGAGACACAGAACAACAAGTGTTCCAAAGAAGAAGGACAAGGAACCTAAGCTAAAACTAAAGCCTACACTACCTGTCAAAGTAAGCCAGGCTCTAAAGTATAACAGATTGAAGTACACTGACAAGCCTGCTACTAGACTACTACTAGAACCATATTAGTACTGTAATCTCTCTCCCATCAAAGACCCTGTCATTGTCTAGCAGATAGTCTCTTACATTCTAGACTCTAGCATTAGCCTCACCCTAAAGGAGCTATTGTTGATTACACCTAATGTCTGAAAGCAAGTCAAGGAACTGTCATCTGTTAGGCAAGTTCTGAATACTGCTACACACCTTGTCTTAACAGAACCCTTGGAACTAATGACTTCTGAAGATACAATTGTAGCTCAAGTCTTACAGCATGTGTAGAGCCTAGAGTCAGTTACAGAACAGGCTATACTGTTATATACAGTTAAAGCCATCTTCAAAGATACTAAAGAAATCTACTATATTCTAGACTAAGGAGTAATACTCTGTATCATTTGTAAGGATGTATGGAAACGTCTCAGAATCCATCTGTATTCCAATCTTACAATTATGCTCAAAACTACTAACTCTAGACAAGTACTAATACTTGGTACTGTTGAGAACATAAAGATCAATATTGTTAGAGTCAACATTGCCCTCCAAGCTCAAGTTGTTTGTCAAGCCCTGTTTGAGGCACTCCTAGACTGACCATTCTTTACTATTATAGAATGTAAAATGAAGGACTTTATTAACAGTAACCAATTCATAACACTATTGAATCCCTCAGATTGTTAACAGAAGTGCTGAGTTATGACCAGAACACAAACTGTTCCACAAAAACACAACAAACAAGGATTTGTAGTAATCACTAATCTCTCAACTCCTATATTAGTCAATCAGCCCCTTAGTGTTCAGGACAAACAGTGTTCTGATTCAAGTTCTAATACTACTAAAGCTGTAATTCCTAACACACACACACTATCCTACAATAGACATACACCAGTCTCCACCATAGTCAATCTACTCCTTAGTTGTCCAGTCACCCTGTCACCCACTCTAGGATTAGACCCCTTTGTTCTATACACACCTGACAGCCCTGGAGAAAACATATTTGTATACAAGAAGGTAGTAAAGAAGGTTAGACCAGTTGCCAGAACTCTCCTGGAAGAGTTTTGAATTGTTTGACAGAAGCATCCTGATCTGTTGAAGGACATGCCAGAACTACTACTACACCCCAAGCTGTTTGTTTCAACACACTGTTTCATACAAGAACACATGGAAGCTCTTAACATCAATCTATACAACTTCCTCTAGCCAGAAGAGTGCCAGCTTTTGATCAACCTGATTTCAATGTATAAGAACACCTTTGCCTGGAACAAGCTCAAGAAAGACACCCTGGACCCAGAATACTTCAATCTGATATTGATTCTGACTGTTCTGTATATTCCATGAGTACAAAGGAACATCTGAATTCTACAGGGAAACCTTGACACAGTTGTGAAAATTCTCAAAGACAAAATTGCCACCAGAGTTTACAAGCCATCAAACTCATCTTACTGTTCCTGATGGTTTACTGTAGTAAAGAAAGACAGAAAGTCTCTGCACCTGGTCCACAACCTCCAGGAACTCAACCAAGTTTTGATCCAAGACTCATCTGTACCTCTGATGATTGAACAGGTTGTTGAATCCTTCTCTAGAAGGGCCATTTACTCTGTGCTAGATCTCTTTGTTACTTTCAACTAACACTCTCTTGATAAATGCTCTTACAATCTTACAATGTTTCAGACACTACTCAGAACATTCCAACTTACTATTATTCTGATGGGTTATACTAATTCTTTTCAAATTATGTACAGTAATATTAGAGTATATTGGCAATACACATTTTGACACTCAAATTTTGATGAACCTCCACTCAAACTTTAACAATTCTTAACTGAGGATGTTTATATAATTGATGGGTAGCCTAACAAGGCTACTGATAGAAAACTTTATTCCTTTGCTTAAATCTCTGTTGCTACAGTCAAGTAACAAACACGTTGTGTCACAAATATGTAACATAATACTTTTGTACTGTCTGTTAACGTACTTTGCATCTAGTAAATTACTCATGAATCCTCATCTCTCAAATACTCTTGCTTTTCCTCAATTGCTCTCAAGCCCGGGTCATAAGCCTTCAAAAAATATGGTGTCTGAACATATTCTTACTTCTCCTGCTCCTTCACCACTAGTCCTAGCACTCAAGTCACGTACAGTCAGTTGTTCTGATTTGACTGAAAGACAAATGGTCAAGCTTGTTCAATGCTATGTTATGGCTGGTGTTGATACTGCAAAACATGGCAAGAAAGGGTCTGCTAAAGCTGTATTTGCAAACCATGCTCGAGCTGCAGGAATTATGGGTACAGATACGTCACTTCTTACTAAGGTTAATGCAATTCTTGATTATCACCGTTCACAAGTAAGTAATAATTTTAATTTAAGTATTTATTTAACTAACTATAATTAATAGAACTTAAATAGTCCAGCTGTAAAAGCTATTATTGCAGCTTTAGATGCTCAAAGAAGTGATGGAAGTTTATTGGGTGCTCCATGTGATGCTGTTTGGTCAGTTCGAGATACAATTGCAAAGAAATCAGATGAAGAAAAGGAGAAAGCACGTAAAGTAAGTTTTTTATTATTATTTTCACTATATAAATTAGTACTAACTATTTGTATAGAAAAAGGAGGAGGACACTTGTGCCGGTGAAGCCATTCGGACTGCATCTCTACAACTTGGACGTACCCGCGGTATCATCAAGGGAAAAGGCTCACACAGTACTGGTTCTGTTGACCAACTTACCAATACTGGTTCAATTGCCTTGCACTCAATTCCTGGTCAAGTCAACGCCACTACGAACGCGGGCTCCGTTGACCAGCTCACCAACGCTCGTTCAGTCAGCACTACTACAAACGCAGGCTCCGTTGACCAGCTCACCAACACTAGCTCAGTCAATGCTACTACAATCGCAGGCTCCGTTGACCAGCTCACCAATGCTGGCTCAGTCAACGCTACTACGAACGCAGGCTCCGTTGACCAGCTCACCAACGCTGGCTCAGTCTACGCTACTACGAACACAGGCTCTGTTGACCAGCTCACCAATGCTGGCTCAGTCAACACTACTACGAACACAGGCTCCGTTGACCAGCTCACCAACGCTGGCTCAGTCTACACTACCACGAACGCAGGCTCCGTTGACCAGCTCACCAACGCTGGCTCCGTTGACCAGCTCACCAACACTGGCTCAGTCAACAATACTACGAACGCAGACTCTGTTGACCAGCTCACCAATGCTGGCTCTATTGGCACAGTGACGAATACTGGCTCCATAATCAACCTTACCAACACTGGCTCCGTTGGCCAGCTTACTAATGCCAGCTCTGGAGTACTCACCAACGCTGGCTCTGGTCGACAGGAGCATGCAGGATCCGTTGACCAACTTACCAATGCAGAGGTGCGTTGTTTTGCATCAGTTTTTGCCCTTTACTAATATATATCTATTGTGATGTGTTATCGATGCTCTCACGAACGCTGGATCCGTTGACCAGCTCACGAATGATTCTGCCGGTGTTCTTGCGAAAGCCGGCTCTGTCAGCCAGCTCACAAGCGAGCCTTCTGCCAGCTCTCTCACGAACGCTGGCTCCGTTGATGTGTCCTCGGATGCCGACTTTGCTGATTGTTCAAGCATCAGCTCAGTTGACCGTCACACCAATGCTGGTTCGGTCGATGCTTTGACCAACGCTGGTTCGGTCGATGCTTCGACCAACGCTGGTTCTGTCGACGCTTTGACCAACGCCGGTTCCGTTGACGCTTTGACCAATGCCGGTTCTGTCGATGCTTCAACCAATACCAGTACTGTTATCAATCTCACAAATGACACACGCGTTACTGCTCACACCAACGCTGGCTCTGTCGACCGTCACACCAATGCTGGTTCTGTTGATGTCCAAGCAAACAAGGAGAACATTTCCACGAGGGCAAGGGGGATCAAGAGAAAGAGGTCTGCAGGTAAAGTGGACACAGATTCTGACTCCAATTCCTTAGAGGACCCTATACTTGCATTCATGCAAGCTGAGAGTCGAGAAAACAAACGGTTTAAAGAGGATATGCAGGCTGTTATTAAAGCTAACAATGAATTGTACAAAGAAGCTATTGATTCCCAGAGGGAATTTCAAATGGCTTTTCTTTCTTTTCTTTGAGAGAAATTCACTTAGGTTATTTTCAAGTATAGAATAGAATTTTTAATAAATACTTTGAAATTTACATTCAATCATGAAAGTATTGATAAATACTAGGAGGATAACAATGAAAAGCTTTAGAAACTTGGTTAGGGGAAAAACAATTGTGAGCATTTGTAAGAAGAACAGCAACTCTGTAATATCTTCCTACTGGTCCATTATAAATTTTATGTTTGTAGAAAGAGTTAAGAAAAGGCCATTTGTTCAAAACAATACCAAAAGCATGTTCAACTTCAATCCTATATTTAGACATTGAAGAATTCCAATCCTGTTCATCTGGAGTTGGATTAGAAAATGGAGAAACAAGAACATGAGAAACACCATAAGCTCCATCACCATAAAGCTGAAAGAATCTATCCTTTAAAGGAGTAGTTTCATTAGCTTCAGGTTTAATAGTATACTGCTCACATTTCTCCAACAAATGACTGTCAATAAGCATTCCTCCATCAGCACATCTACCCTCTACTAGACCATATAAATGAGCAATAAGTCCATTAGGGATAACAACTCCTTAAAATTAATAGTTAATAAAGTATATGTTTAATAAAATATAACTTACCTTGATATTTTAATGAGTGATACTTTTTATACCCATTATAAGCTTGCCTTTGGAAAACTGATGGCCTACAAATCCTTCTAATAGTACAATCCAAAATTCCCCAAAGATTCAAAAGTAAACAACCCTTCTAAGAAAAAGCATTTGCATATTCAGATAAATGGTTGGGATGAAGTAAATAGTTATAATCAAAGTCAAGAAGATGAAACCACTTCTCATCAATTTCAACAAACAATTGATTAACACATAAAGAAATGGATGATTGAGCTCTGTGAAATTTAGAAGATAAATAAAATATGTTTGCTTCAGACTTAAGTCTAGCAAGAAGAAAACAAAGAGCTTCAAGAGGGGAAAATACAGCTCTGTCTGAAGTATAAATAGTAGGAATCTTTAAAACATTAACAAGAGTAAAAATTTGAATAGGAGTAAATCTATAATTATAGTTCAGTTATATACTCAAATTATACAAATATACTTTGTTACATACCCAAAATAAAATTGTACAGTACTTATAGCTATAGAATTAAGAGACTGAACTGTAATCCTACAGCCAGAGATAGGTGGTCTATAGGATTTAAAGCTAACACCTCTGTGATGCATTCTTGATTGATAACAAGCCACCTTTGTATAATAGTCATCAGTAGTAATAGTTTGTACACTAGTAATAGAGGATATAGATGGTGTAAGAGGTAGTTTTGTAACAAGAGGTGTAGCAAGGATAAGTAAGTCTTTAGCACTAAGTTCTGGCATGTTGAAGGATGTAAATGTACTTTTTTCTTCATTCTTTACATCAAGTACATACTACAGAACACAAAGATTTGATGTGATTTCCTAATTTGATGTACATCAAATTAGTTGCTAAGGGACACCTTAGTGAGTACTTATATAATACGTTCAAACTTTAATAAGCACAGCTTTTTTTTTTTGTGATATGGGCCAAAATGCATGTTGCCAATATACTCTATTACTTTTATTTTACAGGACAAAATTCCTAATACAGTACAACCCTACACTAATAATGTCTATGTTAAAGGCAGAACTACAAGATACAAACTTCTGGACAGAATGTACAAAACTGTTCCCAGAAACCCTGGTATCTAATGATTTGTGTAGGAACACACTCACAACCTAAACTGTGTCATACAGTAAGTCAAAGCAGTCCACAGAACATTCTCTAGTCTGAAGCTGTGTGTGTTCCAACTGTACACAACCATCTTAGGCCATAAGTGTACCTATGCTGGAAGGGAGCCAGATGATTCAAAAGTCCAGAAAATCTGTGACTGGCCTACATGTTAATCTGTCTCTAAAGTTAGAGGATTCCTCAGAACTGTAGGTGTCCTCTACATGTTTATTCAAAATTTTGCTCAGCTTGCTAGACCACTCACACATTTGACCAAGCACAACATTCTGTTCAAGTTCTGTTTGGAACACATGGTAGTGATGGACAAACTCAAAGACACTGTTATTAATAGCCCTGCCTTATGTGCTATTGACTATGAGTCAGACATGGAGGTTATTGTTACTGTAGACTCATCTATTATTAGTGTAGGATTCTATCTCAGACAAGAACACCTTGACAGTTGTCATTGAATCAACCAATTCAGATCAATTAACTGGAACAAAGTGTAATCCTAATACTCCCAAGCCAAGATCAAACTCTTCAGATTGTTCTGTACACCCTATACTCTACAAATTCACCTTATCAGAGTGAGGAAGTTAGTAGTGGAAATGGATGCTGTTTATGTTAAGGGTATGATAAATAACCCAGACCTACAGCCAAATGCTACAATCAACAGATGGATTGCCAGAATCCTACTGTTTGACTTCAAGTTCTGACACGTTCTGACTCTACAGTTTGCTTGTACTGACAGACTGTCTCAACATCTGTGTACTGAAGCCAACCCAGAAGAAGAAGATGACTTTGAGGAATGGATTGACCAAGCTTACACTTTCTGTTACAGTTCTGTGTTTACTGTTCCAAACAATACTAAACCTTCTGAGACATTTCTGACAACTGATTGTATGTATGCTAGAGAATATTGTCTCAGACAAGTTAAGGCCTTCCTGGAAACATGCCTCTGACTGCCTAGGATGGAAAATCACAAATTCACCACCTTTGTTTGCTATGTAACCACTTTCTTTGTTAAGACTGGCTGACTGTGGCAGAAAACCTGGAACAGTAACCACCAACTTGTAATAGAACCTGACCAATAATGGAATCTTGTCAAGACTATGTATAACAATCTCAGACATAAAGGAGTCTACTCTGTCTAGGCTAGACTTCTCAACCACTTCTAGTGGCCTAGCCTTGGACCCAACATTAAGTACTACATCTACACCTGCTACAAATGCCAACTCTGTTAGACAACTCAAATCCTGATCCCTCCCAGCATTCTGAAGATTGCCCTATTATTTGCTAAGGTACATATTAACACTAAGTTCATACTGAAAGCAGGAGGGTTCTAATACATTGTTCATGCTTGATACACACTCTCCAGCTACCCTGAGTTCTGCTTACTCTGTTCTGAAACTGGACAAAGTATTAAACAATTCATTTTTGAAGATATTCTCTGTTAATTTAGTGTGTGCCCAGAACTTGTTACTAACAATGGAACCCTGTTTGTTGCTGTACTAGATTGGCTTCACAACTGATACCACATCAATCACATCTGTATTAGCACATACAACTCTTGAGCTAATAGTATTATTGAATACTGCCACTTTAACATACAAGAAGCCCTTATGAAGGCTGCTGAAGGGAATGAACTATAATGGCATGAACACACACATTCTGTCTTTTGGTTGGATTGGATCATGATCTGTTGTGCAACTGGCATGTCCCCTTATTTTATTGTCCATAGTATTGAACCACTTCTCCTATTCAATATTACAGAAGCAATGTATCTTACTCTAGCACCAGACAAACTCATAACAATGACAGAACTCATTACAACTCAAGCATGTCAACTACAGAAACGTCTGGCCAACCTTCAAGCTATTACAGAATGTGTCCATACAGACCAGATCACTTTACTTTAACAATTTGAAGAAACACACAAACACTCAATCAAAGATTTTAACTTTGAACCTGGTCAACTTGTCCTCATACACAACTCTAAATCATGAATGGATCTCAGATGAAAAACCAAGCCACACTATCTCAGACTATACACAGTAGTCTGTTGTATACAAGGAGGATCCTATATTGTAGCTGAACTTGATGGATCAGTCTCCTGTCTTTACATTACAGTGTTCTGCTTGGTTCTGTACTTTGCCCACACTATACTCTTGATTCTAGTCACACATCTTGTTGAAAACTTTGGTCTAGCTAATGAAATTGACAACACTAACAACCTGCTACTGTTGGACAAGCCTTCCAAGGACTCTGACTCTGACTAAAGGCCAATTGTGGCTAACTACTATAGACCTATGTGTTCTATACTTTCTTGAATTTGCCTTTTTCTATTAACCCCTTATAATATTCTAGACAACATTCTGATCCTGTTCTACTCTATCTTCTGTTTTTCTTTGATTTTGCTTTTAACTAATTGTAGATTATAGTTAGACTTATACTTTGAACCTATATGGTTTTCCCTGTAGTATGTTTTTTCCTACTAGGTTTTTTGTACACAGGTTTTTGTCCAGCAGCCCTTAGACTACTTTTGCATTTCTTCAGTCACAACAGTCTTAAAGTCATGTATTGAGAGCCTTGTTCTGTTTTGTTCTGTCTTGTTCTGTTCTTGTTCTGTTCTTACATTGTTCTTGTTCTATTTTTGTTCTGTTTTTGTTCTGTTTCTTTTCAGTTTTGTTCTGTTCTTGTTCTGTTCTCATTCTGTTAATTTACCTTACTTTCAGTATGTATATGGCCTTGCCTCTGTTGTTTACCTATCAATGCTGAGTCACTCTTATTACCTTACAATTATCACACTCATACTTTAGTAACATCATACATTACTATGAACATACAGAAAATACTATTCAAAACTATAGAGAGGGGATTATATTTGGCTACTTCTACAGGCAGCTTTTACATTGACTGTCTCACTTACACTGGTTCAGTTGTTCTAAACAGAATGTCTAATTCTGTCCATCCTTCTGTCCATCCTTCTAATGTCTTGCCTTTACACCCATCCTAGCCTGTAGCTGCTCTATGTCCTGTATTATTGTATCTAACATTACACAATAGGTAGCCACCTACCTTCTAAGGACACAAAGCTTGTGTTTGAGCTCCAGATCCTCTCAGAACTTACTGTTGTCTGACAAGTGTTCTAAGAGTTCACCTAGAAGAATGTTGTCTTCAAAAGCTATTAGTATTGATCTTAGAACAACTTACCCAGATCCTCTAAACACACTCTTAACAGTCTAGCCACAGGGTACAGGTTTGTCACTATTGTCCTCCCCTGCCTCAACCTTGTATCCCTTACCATCTTACCAGTCTTTGTAAGAGAGTAATGGATCTTACTCTTCTTACATACTAAGTATACAATTGTCTCTCTGTACTCTTGAATGTACACTATGTACTAACAGACACAACTGTTACACCTCTGACTTGTCAAAGGTGTCAGGCTACTATCTAGTACTGACTCTGGCACTAGAGAACTGTTCTAGAACCACAACTCGACCTGCCTGTTTTCAACCTCCTCTACTACCCAGTCTGTCTTGTAGAAGTCTGATTTGTACAACACAGAATGCCTCCTACCTAAATATATGTAATCTGTATCTAGATCAAGTGACTAGTAGTAGTTAGTTAAATTGTCAACAAGTAAAGAAGGGACTATGTACTACTTGAGTTGTCCTCCTCATCATTCTGACAGTCTGGTAGCACTCCTTACTACTTACAAAGGAGTGTGTCCAACCTCTCATTATCTAGCATTTGATCCTGCTTGTGTACTCAGTACACAGACAACTCATGCTCCAGCTTAGAACCCTGTATAATGTCTGGTTCACCTATAGGAGCACCTGTCTCAATATCCTGGACAGTATGCCTAACTACATTAGACAGTCTCAGAACTACAACCTCTACTACCTGCTTTATTAGAGGAGTAATGCTTGGTTTATTAACAGTCATAGTATCTTTATACTCTTAAAGTAGTTTACTAATTAGAGTATCCTTATAACTACTGTACTCTATATTAATTCACAATACTTATGTTTCAAGTTGAAGTATGAGCTACTATAGTGTAGCAAGTACAAAGCTGGCCTGTGTACTTGATATAGTGAGTGTATCCTAATCAGTCTACAGTGTCTTGTCAGAAGACTTAGAGACAATGTAACATCCAAGTACTTACCTGTAACTGTACCAGTTCTACCCTCTACTCTGTTACTACTAATAGCTGATCCACTATCCTTACACACTGTAGCAACTCCTGCATCCTTTGTACAAGGGTCTATACTCAGTTGTAGACCTGATTCACTTCTTACAACAACAACATGGTTGAAGAAGAAGGACAAACTTAAAAAGAAGTAGAAGATTGAAACATGAAGTGTACTGGTTTACAAATTTACACTCTCAGGTGTGACTAGGGACAGTTACATTCTAAAACACCTGGGAGATGTTATACTCATACAATACATACATTCTAATATGTTCCAATTGGAAGGGCTCAGTTGTATCAAAGTTGTATCATCCTCATGTTAGCAATCCTTCAATTATATTATTATTACCTGTACAATAGTCTTAGTCACTCAATTCAGACTAGTTAGGTTCTAGACTCTAGTTCCAATTCATAAAGGTAAGACTCTAAGCCTTCAGACAGCTAGTCAATCAATACAAAGGGGACTTGGATCTAGAGTCCTGGATAGGTTGATACAAAGGAGACAGTAGTGGATTTGTTCACAAAGGACTAGTAGCTACAAAGGACTCATATTTTCTATAAATACCCTTATGTAATTTGTACTTTCTAGCAATCAAGTTACTCTCTACTACAACTCTTAGTGTGTAGTTTGACAGTCTCCTTAGTAAATGTTCCCTCTTGCCTTGTCTTGTCTCATATTGCCTCATTCTGAAGTGTAGCTTTATTGTTCTACACTACTCTTGTCTTGTTAATTGTCACCTTCAGAACTTGTATGTTCTACTTGGATCTACCTATTCCTTCTCACTCTTGACCCCTCTTAGTGTCTGTACCTTACAGACTCAACTGACCTCTTCTACCTCAACTAGTACTTGAGATTGACACTATCCTAGTACTCTAAGACAACTGAACATTCTAAAAGGAACCTTTAAAGACTTTAACACTTTGTTTAAACAAAATAGCCTCTAAATTCAGTTGTCTGAGACATACAACCTAAGAAGGGAGGTGATGTTAGGACTGTAAGGAAATGAGTACTCATTTCACAATACAGTACTAATCCATTTCTTGCCTAATATAGTAACTTGTGCCTCTTTTGTATAATAGCCTCTTAACTTATATTCTTTAATACACAACACTCTGTTAATTCTTCCTGGCCTCTAATGTGCCTGTTGGCTTTGTAACATTTGTCCTTATTATTTCTTTAATCTTATTCTCAAGTTTCATTCCTCACTTTACTCTTGTTATTTAGTTATTATAAAAAGCAGTCTGTAGATACAGTAGTTCCTTAGTTTTTTAACTCTTCTTGTATTCCTACTTGTTCTCCTAGTATAAATCCTAGCTGGTAGCTTTGGGAATATAGTTGGTTTAAGGGCTGTAGGTCTACATTTGCAGTTTGAGAGTACTATCAACCTAGAGAACACATCTCCCCTAACAATTAGTTTGCTTAAGCTGAGCCACTACTTGTTTGAGTATTCCTTACTCTCTTTATAAACATACTTTTTACTTTCTTAAAGAACTATTAAACTGATTTACCATCCTATTAATTCTATATTGTTCCTTACTCATTTGTTACTTTATTTTTCTATTATTTTATACTTTACTCTCAAGGTTGTATTACTACTATCCTTTACTCTCTTTCTGTTAACATTTACTTTGAATGAATGTGTCTAATGTCTTACTATGTGTATATATGTGTCATACAATATGGAACAGTCTTATTACTATGTGTTATTACACTGAGACATTAACTAAGACATATATCTGAGACATATAATATAGAATAGTATATATAATACATTAATCTAAGGACAATGAAGCTTATACTACAAATTACAAACTACACAGTCAACTTGTATTGACACCTACACACTATGAGCAGAGTCTACTGAACCCCTACTTGTGTGACTTACTCTTAGGGAAACATTACAACCTCAAAATGCTAACAGGTTATAAGCCTTATACTCCCTACTCATATCTACATTGTTACTATGCTTTTATCTTACCCTGTACAAACACAATACTTTGAAATCATTATCTAAGTAATTATGATTCCCCCTCAGTAGTTATATGTATGACTATATGCACCACAATTGTCATCTTGAATGCTTTAGTGTACTATACACTATAGTACAAGTGATTTAACACACTCAATCATATTATACTCAATAAGTAACATTGAACTACTCTATTTAACACTGAATCCATTTGATTCAACATGTACAATCCATTCTACTTGTCTACAAACCTTTGGTGCTCCTATCTGAGCATACCAAATGCAAATTGTCTTGTCCTAAAAACTATAATCACTTTACACAACAAGATATGCTACAATACTTGTAACTGGAACGTATTATCTACAAGGACCTAGACACACCTGTCTGAGCATCCTAAACACACATTGATTTATTAAAATAACATTAGACAGATTAGTTGCTTTAAATGTAATGAGTACCCAGCAATACTACATTTAAGCACTGAACTACTTCATTCTATACTACATAGATATGTTATAATAATAACATCTCACATAACAAACAAACATTTGATATTATATTAATAACATAAATGATTAATACTATAAACAAAAGAATAATACTAGCAAAGCATAATAACAATATAAAGAAATACTATTACAAACATACAAACAATCTAATAATGATTAGTCAAACAAACAATATGAAAACAAGAGTATAAATGCTACTAAAGTATAATAACTCAAATATAAAAACAATTTATACTATAACAAACAAACAGTTACAATAAATAACATATATTTACCAAATACAAATATATTGCAAAGATATACAAATGTATATAATAAAATAATAAAATATATTGTATAGACATATGAATATACAAATGTACAAAGTAATAATAACACATTCAAATGTATAAGACTATTAATTATTAAATAATGCAAAGTTATATACAAATGCAATTGAACAAACACATAATAACAATAAAAACAATTAATAAAACATATGAAACAATGTTGCAAACATTCTAAACATATAATAACAAACATATATACTTATACAAAGTATTAAACTAAATTAAACCATAACATTACAAACGAAGAAACAATATAATAATGCATATATGTATAATATCAACACTATAGACTATACAGACAAATACATATCTTATACCTTGTACAATTACTGTCACAATGCAAAAATCAAACGAATGATAGTTACAAAACATTGTAACAATATAATGTATCAATAAGATATACATGATAACAAAGTATTAAGTCAATACAATTAATACAAACAGTTTAAACAATATAAACAATTGAATATCACTTAAAAACTTGACAAAATACAATAATACAAATACAAAACAAAACAACTAATGCTACAAAACATTAGAGCCTAACATCAGATAGTCTGAAGGGCCAAGCAACAGAAAGAACACTGCTGCCAAGTACACAAAAGATGAACAAATGTCAGAACAAAACTAAAAGAAACAAACATAAGTTCAGAACTTGATCAGACACTTCACTAATGATTAAACACAATGTGTAACAGATTTAATAGATTACTACAAACAGTAGAAAGATAGAATTCACAAAGAATATATCTATGATCAATACATAAAGGATATTAATAACTATTCAAAGTTCAAACAATATAATAACAACATATTCTTTATTAACAGTCTTGCTTGAGCTTGCACCCATTACAAAAGAATTAAATTAACAAACAGAACAGAAACAAGACACAATAGCTCAAATACTTTTGTCATCAAACAGAAGACAAATGATACTGAGTGAATAGAAATAATGCATCTTAATGTATGCAAATATAACAAACGAAATACACAAACATATCCTTACTAAACAATACAATGGATTATATTTATCCAAATAATGAACTATTCAGACATACACATAATAATCAAACAAAATACACACACACACATACAATTTATTTGAGTATAAACTCAAATAACAATCAGTATAATGTCTAAAAGATTTAATCAGACAAAGATAACAAATAACATTAAAATTATTAAACAAAACACATTCATACATTTATACACAATACTTAAACAAATAATAAAATAATGAAAACATATGAACAAATCAATTATACACAAAAGCCAATTACTCAAAGCAAACCTTCTCAAATTGAAGGGGAGTAATAACAGTATATATTCACAAAACAAACAATTACTGCCTTTTTCATACTGCCTTTTTCATAAGTATTGTCACACTTGATGATTCATTATTTTTTGTCACAAAAGTAAACAAAACAAAAAAAAACTATTTCTCACTCAATTCTGTACAGAATTCAGTAATTATTTGACACAAATTCATGTTTTTTAAATATGCTTTAAATAGACACTTTAATTATTAAATTTGAGCAAGATTTGACTGAGTTATAGTGAAAATACACTGTTTTTCATGTTTTCTTAATATTTGAATTTTCATTCCTTTAAAACTCAACATATAAGCTT
>NW_006760386.1:4082218-4103000 GCF_000271605.1 Fomitiporia mediterranea MF3/22
TTTAATAATTAAAGTGTCTATTTAAAGCATATTTAAAAAACATGAATTTGTGTCAAATAATTGCTGAATTCTGTACAGAATTGAGTGAGAAATAGCTATTTTTTTGTTTTGTTTACTTTTGTGACAAAAAATGATGAATCATCAAGTGTGACAATACTTATGAAAAAGGCAGTAAAACATAGCAAACAATTAAATGATGCAGAAATATTGACTACTTCACTATTTAATCTTGCACATCCTACAAAACACAATTATAAAGTTATTACAACAAATTCAAAGTGAATCCATTAAATCTGACAAGCAAATCTGCTCAATCTAATGAATCCAACAATAAAATACTTATGTAAGAGACACTTTCTCTAGAATCTTTGATAATCATGCTATACATAGCACTATTGAATGTATTACAAACAAATATACTACAGAGCATATACCTAAACACAGAGAAGTACACTACATACAAAGATGTTGAGCAGAAAAGCATCTCTAGTACATAACAAAATATACAGAACTATTGAACAGAACTATGCTTTCTGCAACAGAACATATATTACACTGAAAATAACAATTACACATTATGCAAAACTTACAACACTTATTCCCTAACATGTAGGACATAATAGTAAACAAATAACTAAGTAAACAAAATAATATTTGAATGTATAACTGGGAAATAATCCAGGCAAGCCAAAGAATGGCACATATTCCTAAAGCAATCTACACTAGACATGCAAATCACTTGCTAAAATTAAAAGAAATAACAGAAATAACAGCAATCAAAATGTTAATCCTTTCAAATAAAACAAGATAACACTGATTATAATGAACAAAATGAGCAATACACTCAAAATAAACAAAATAAATTCATATTTCATAACAAATACACACATATATTCCGCAAATAAAGTGAATATAATGATTAATACAATATCAAACAGAATTTGATACAAAATAAACAATAAACAAACGAATATTACAATATACAATGAAAAATAGAACTGTGAAATACACTACTATTTCATCTATCTACAAAATAAAAACAGTGAACACATATTATGATTGTACAAAGCAATGTATTAATCAAATAACATTATACAACAATAATAAAAACATTATCACAACAATAAAACAATACAAACATATGAATAACATTATAGTTTGTAAAGTTGAAGGACACATTAATTGATAACAAACACAATACATACATATATTGATATTAAATATATCTATTGTAAAACAGCAAAACAATACAAACGCATTATATGTTTAAAACATAAATAATGTGCCTAAACAGACTTACAAACAGTCAGATAATAAAATAAAACAAATTACAACAAATAAAACCTCAATTGACCTTAATATGAAGCAATCTGACATATCACAAATGATATCATGAATTGCAAACAATACAATGCTTTAATATAAAGGTATAGAACTACTATTAAATGCTTAAAAGGTATGAATACAAAACAAACACAAACAAAGATAATACATGATGAATAGAGGACATCATAATAACATTAACAGCACATTTTACAGGCATGATTCAACAGTTTCATTGTGAAAGTAAAAGTGGAAAAACTACTAGTAACACAATTCAAATGTGCGAAAATACGAATTAATGAGAACAAATTAATAACACACACATTGTTATTAAATATAGTATTAACTATACAAACAAAACAATACAAACGAATTACAATTCTAATTACACATTGAGTGTAAGAATACAAAACGAACTACATGTATAATAATACAAGTACAAACAGAACAAATAATGGAACAACTGTAGAACAATACAGTATAATAAAATAAACATACTATGACACAAAACAAACAATATGACATAAAATACAAACGAAACAAAGTTATATCATATTATAATATATTGTGAATGAGAAAACTACTATCATACAAATGATAAAACATTATAGTAACAACTATAATAGTAATAATAATAAAACTACAAACAAACAAACACTAAAGAGATTCTGCAACTCTCTTAGCAATCATAATTGAATTAACAATTAATTTATTACATTGAATGTAATAATAATAATACATCAGACAAATGTAACACTTACAGTGGACTTAATATACAAAGCAAACAAAACATTTACATTGCAAATGTAAATGATATTAATAAAAACAACAGACAAACACTTATCAAACATTATATTAGCCTGATTAACTAGTATAAGTTTGAAGGGGAGTGTTAACATTTACTTTGAATGAATGTGTCTAATGTCTTACTATACACATATATGTGTCATACAATGCAGAACAGTCTCATTACTATGTGTTATTACACTGAAACGTTAACCAAGACATATATCTGAGACATACAATATAGAATAGCATATATAATACATTAATCTAAGGACAATAAAGCTCATACTACAAATTACAAACTACACAGTCAACTTGTATTAACACCTATACACTATAAGCAGAGTCCACTTAACCCCTACTTGTGTGACTTACTCTTAGGGAAACATTACAACCTCAAAATGCTAACACTTTCACTCTTTCAAGTTTGTGTGTTGTCTTTACAATTTACATAACTATACTCTTTTCTAAATACTTTTTAACTTACTACTTGTGAAGCTTGATCCCTAGCCTTTGTTTGCTGGTTGACTAGAGTCTCTCTTAAGTAGTAACACCTTCAGGGACCTTACAGTCTGAAAGTCTAGTGTTGTCTTACAGTTATTTAGTGTTATTAGATAAGAGTCACTAGATTGTACTTAGAACAGAGTATATATAAGTAGTTTAAGAGTTTTAAAACTGAAAGATTAAAGTTACCTAGGTAGTAAACTAGTAGAAGGAACTGTTCCTAGGACTTAGACATTGTTTATAATCATTCATACTGGTCTCTAACAAAGACCCAAACATTTTAGAGCTTGCTCAAGTATTTGAAAGAGTATTTAGTACTTTAGAAGTCAATTCATTAGAGCTAGCCTTAGGAACAATGTCAAATCCTTTAGGAAACTCTCCTATACTCTCTTACAAGCTTATACAGCCTTAGTAAGGTGTATATATACACTTAGACATGAATTCAGTCTCTCAATTAATTACAGAAGCCACTAGTCAAGCTGTTACTATAGTAATGTGTTATACTCCTGTTAGAAACCTTAGAAAGATTACTACTACTCTCAGAGAGTACAAAGGAGGCAAGGATTATTAGGACTTTAAAAGAGAATGTCTCCTGTATATCCTTACTAATAAAAGAACCTTCTATAACAGTAAAAAGAAGATACTCTTTATACTTTCTTATCTAAAGGAAGGGACAGTTATTATATAAGTAGAAAATTAGGTTACCTAAAACATAGACAATAATGACAAAATTCTTTACACACAATTGTTTCAAGAGTTTATAGAGTAACTAGGACAATTATTTGATGACCCTAGTAAGAAAGAAACTACTATCTAGAAGCTTAGGCAACTCAAGTAAGGAAATCACTCTATAAATGTCTTTTTCCAACAGTTTGAAATTCTTAAGACTAAAGCTAGACTGAGTAGTAAAGTATATGACTCTATATTAATTGATTTACTTTAGTATACTCTTAATTCTAAAGTACTTTGTCAGTTAATACACCTATTACTAGTCTTAGGTACTTATAATGAATAGAAAAAGTATACAATTCAGATTAACAATAATGAAACTCAACTCAGGGAGACTCTTACACACAGGGGACTCTCTAGTAGTTAATCTAACAACTGTTTACACTTTAATCTTCCTAACAAGGCTCACAACTCTTCTCAATCCAATCCTACTGTACATTTTAAAGCCCTAAATGTGTAGACAAATTCTTAACTAACCTTACCTCTACATTCTAAGAACTTAGAATGTTTGGAACACTACTCAGCCCTGTTTACTACTCAATAGTTTGTCTGTAGTATTAAGTAGAGATAGTCTTAACTGAGTTTACAGTTGGGAACATAAGTCTGTCCTTGTTGAAAGAGAGAGGTTAATAAAGAAATGTTAGTACATATACTTACTCTCTTAGATAACAAGACTGTACAAGCTGTACATTCCCTTTAGAACAAGTAGCAATTTATTAGAGAATGTTCTAAACACTAGCTCTAGGTCCCTATCCTCTTAGCTCCCTTCTTAGGATCCTCCCAGATTCAAACAATGACTCTAGTAGATAGTAGATATACTAGTTTGTACATTAATAAGGCCTTTGTGTAGGAACACTACCTTCCTACTTAATGTGTTCTACTTCCAATCCTAATATACAATATAGACAGAACCCTGAACTAGAATAGTCAGACTACTGAGTTTGTTCAACTATGGATGACTATTTAGAATCATGAGGAAAGTATTGAGTTCAGAGTTACTAACCTTAGAAAAACAGACATCTTTATTAAATTTGAATGGCTTAAGACTTACAACCCTACTATTAACTAGGTAGAGTAGACACTTGTATTTAATCAGTGTTCTGAGTCTTACAACTACCTTATACTACTATTCTGAGTAGATACAGATACTTCTAATGTTACTAACAGTTCTGATAAAGGTGACTAGTTGTTCTTCTTTAACTAGGATAAATATGTAGACACATACTCTAGCTAAGTTAGAACTGTGTCAATCTAAAGGATTTCTAAGACAGAACTAGTTTAGAACCTACTCAGAACAACTCAGCTCTAGAACACACACAGAGCTAGTCTGCTAGACTTTGTCTAAGAGTTCCCTAAAGTCTTTAGTAAAGAGGAATTTAACTAGCTTTCTAAACATTACTCTTAGAACTATATAATTAAGTTAACTAAGGGCTTCTAACTTAAGAATTATAAGGTCTATCTACTCAACTAAGATGAGTAGGAAGTGCTTAATGAGTTCCTTTAGGAAAATCTTCAGAATGGTCAGATCTGACCCTTAAAGTCCTTTATAGTCTCCCCTTTCTTCTTTGTTAAAAAGAAAGATAAGAAGATCTACCTAGTCTAGAATTATTATTGTCTTAATAAGGGTACTGTTAAAAACAAGTACTTACTTCCTCTAATTCAGAACCTTATTAATAAGACACATACATTCTAGGTTTTTACTAAGCTAGACATTTAATAGGAATATAATAACATTTAGATCCAAGACAAAGATAAGTAGAAGACTGTATTCTGAACCAATTATAGACTGTACAAACTAACTGTAATGTTCTTCAGACTAACTAACTTGCCTATAATGTTCCAGTCATTTATGAATCACATTCTTACAGATCTGATTGACTCAGAGTATGTTAGTGTGTATCTAGACAACATTCTAATCTTTACCTAGACAGTCAAGCACTACTACTGACTAATCTGAGCAGTTCTATAGTAGCTCTAAAATAATAAACTGTTTCTCTGTAAAGTAAAGTACTCTTTTGTACAGGAGTCAGTAGATTATCTGAGTTTTGTAATTGGAGGAGGAGAGGTCTGTATGGATCTAGTAAAGGTAACTACAGTTTAGAACTGGCTACAACTTTAGAACCTAAAACAGGTCTAAGTATTTCTTAGGTTTGTAAACTACTACTAATACTTTATTCAAGACTTTAGTACTATTGTTTAGCCTCTTCACAATCTTACTAGTAAAGATGTTCTATAGTAATAGGACGTTCAGGAACAGTCTACTTTTGAGTCCCTCAAGTAGGCTATTACTAGCAAGCCTGTATTAGTAGTTCTGACAGTTGTAGACAAGTTCTGAGTCAAAGCTAACTCTTCTAACTTTACAAATAGAGCAGTACTGTTCTAGTTCATTGACAGAAAGTAGTGTCTGATAGTGTTCTAATCAGAATCCCTCTCTGTAACTGAACAGAACTACTCTATTTATAATAAGGAACTCTTTACAATTGTCTGTTCCTTAGAGGAGTAGTGTTAATATCTTCTTAGTACTGTACAAAAGTTTGAGATTTAGAGTAATCACTTTAATCTCTAATACTTCTAGGCACCTTAGAAGCTTAACTGCTACTAGGTCTGCTAGATGCTAGAACTGTAGAACTATAACTTTATACTAACCTACAAACCTGGAAAGTAAATAATGAAAGCCAATTTACTCTTAAGACAAGTAGGTTATAAAAGGGGGGAGAATGATAATAAAAATCTTGTTCTTCTTAACAATTCCTGTTTTGTGTCTGAGACAATCTGAGAGATCTGACTTGAGTCTAAGGATGTTGACTTTGTCACCTGTATACAGTAAGCTCTAAGACACACACAGGACCAGGTTGTAGTAAAGTAGTTAGAGAAGTAAGCTAGAGACTAGAAGGAGGATAAGGATAGACAGGTTTACTAGGAAGGCTGACTGTATGTTCTAAAGGATCAGAAGCTGTAAGAGGACATTGTCTGAGCTTATTACAACAATCTAACTGTAGAACATTTAGACTGACACAAAACACAAGAACTCTTTACTTAGAACTACTAGTAGCTAGGAATGTTTTTAACAAGTGTAGTAGGAGTACTCTCAAACTCTCTCTTTTTGAGACATTAAGCAAGTGTCTGCCTTATATACTACTTAGTAAAGTCTGATAGTTTGAGACATTCCAAGTGTAGTAATACTACATAAGGCAATTAGGGATTTCCTAATCTAGAGTACAATCTAATACTCCCTTTCAAGCATTAATTAAGAACTAAGACTGTATGCCTAATAGTTTGATTAGATGCTTGATCTGTAGAATGTAGAGAGCTTTTGCAAGGATGTCTGCTAATTGGTTCTACAATTAGACATAGTATACATTAATGTAATTATTTTGAATATAACATTGTACAAAGTCTTTTTGTAAATCAAGGTGTTTAGTGTAAGCATTGTACATTATTTTGTCAGACTTTACAGTCTTTATTACACCTTGGTTATTACAATAAATTGTAATGGGTACCAATTCAGTCTGTAGTACCTCTTTAGCAAATCGTTTGAGCCAAATAGCTTCTTAAGTAGCATACTCTAGCACTTGCAACTCAGCTTTGTAAACAGATAGTAGTACCAGGTTTTACTGTTTGCTTGACTAGAATATGGTTGATTTAGCTAATTGAAAGACATAGCTGTTTATTACTTTATGTCCTTCTGTCATTTGTCTGTCTGTATCACAATAGTCTTGTAGTTTTAAGGCATTTGTGCTTCCAAGTTGAAGCTAGTAATTTGTTGTATATTTTAAATATACAAAGTAATGTTTCACTACTTTGTAGTGATACATTTGAGGCTTTTGTAGGTAGCATGCTAATTACCCAGTAATATAAGATATGTCTGACTGTGTGCAATCTGTAACATATCTTAACAATCCTACCATATTCATGTATAGTATTGTTTCATTATTACTTTTGTTTGTATTGTATGTATTGTTTGTATTGTTGGATAGATCTATTCTAGGAGTAATAGGTGTTTGTAGTGCCCTTTTGTTTTCAAAGTGGTAATGCTTGATTATACTTTCAATATAATACTTTTACTGTAAGCTAATCATTCATTAAGGTCTATCTTAGCTTATTTCAATACCAAGTAACCAATGTATTTTGTTACTGTTAGTGAATGTAATGTATTGTCTTAATACATGTTTAAATACTGTTATTATAGTAATAGTTTTGCTAATAATTGTAATATTGTCAACATGTATAAATGTTATAAGAATTGTTTTATTATTTTGTTTCTTATAAAATACAGCATGATTGTAATTAGCTCATTCTAATCCAATCTTAAACAGTAGTTTAGTAATCTTCTTGTACTATTGTCTACCTGCTTGTTTCAATCTGTATACAGTTGAAAATATCTTATTACATAATGTTGGGAGAGGCCTCAGACCTATACAATATGAGCAATATGCATTATGGTGACCGTGCGAAAACATTACTTAATTAGGAACCCAAAATTCAATATTGCTTTTCAATTTATTTGAAGACATATACACTATGACAAGAAAATAAGCACATATTTAGAGTATCAAGAAAGACAACCAAGACAATGACAAGTAAAGTAAATGTGTATATTACTGTAAAACTCAAGAAATAGTTTGTAATACAAGGAAATACAGTCAGAATCTGTAGAAACAAAAAGATAGAAAAAGCTAGTCAATACAAATAACTTTCCCCCACATATTATGAAGAGATCTTTGCTGCCCTATCTTAGCCTTGTAGTAGTATTGAAGACATTGTAAGTAATGAAATGTTAATCAGAAACATTCTTTTTGTATTAAAGTATGTTAGAGAACAATATGTGAGGCTTCTGGGTACAATAGACTATTTTTGTACATAATTCCCTTATCCCAAGCTGGGATTAGGCAGAAAGCTATACAATATTCAATTTATACATTATAATGTGATGTAATAAGGTATTTTCAACTGTAACACTTTATTTAAATATAATGCCTGTCCAGGTTTAATATCTGTAAGTAACTTGCCTGGTAGTAGTTTCACATAAATGAGTTTATCCTCATTTAGTTCTCTGTAAAGATATGCAGATTTTACATCTATCTGATGTATTTTGTAGTTCTTAGATGCTGTCTAAGATAACAATAATTGTACTATTAATAGTTTTGTTACTAGGGCAAATAAGTTGTCAGAATAGAAGTTTATTCTATTCTTTTGAGTATATCCTTACACTACAAATTGTGCTTTGTATTTGTCTATTTGGCTGTTAGCCAGTCTTTTAATTTTATAGACAAATTTCATTCCAATTATATTTGTATTCATAGGGGGGATAGTATATATTCATGTATTTCATTGTTAAAGTGACTGTATTTCATCCTTCATAGCTTTAATCTACTGTTCTTTGTCTATGTGTATTATAGCATTGTAATACATTAATGGATCACTATAGATTTTGTTAAGGAATTCTGTAAGGATTTGATTTACTAGTTCATATTTTATTATTACTACATTGCTGATTGTGTCAGATTATTACACAGTAGGACCCACAAGCACATATATTCTTATTGTAGTTAGTTACACTTCCTCCTCATGTATCTACACATGTTGTACCCTTTATAAAGACAGTATTGATTGCTGAGTAAAGGGGATTCTTTCCCCTGACCCCTCACTTGAGTACTAGGTTATCCTAGTCAGTAGTTGAGTGAACTAAGGGTAATTAGAATTCTCTTGTAAGGAACAGTGAGTTTCCTTACATATTTTTGACTGTACCCACCTAGTACTGAAACCCCTTGCTGGACACTGAGGACCCAAAGGGTCTGATCAACCCTAGGTCTCCCTCATTGTCTAGTACCCATCAGGAATTTTTAGTGAGTAAAGTTACAATTTTCGAGTAGAAACAGAGACTACTTACTAGATTGGCCCTTAGTAGGTTCATAATGCTTTGGAATGCTGTAGAATGCTTCTAGAACACATTATTACATATTGATATAGACCAGTACTGGATATGCTGGAGGTTTGCATCAATTGGATGGGTCAAGGACTAGGTATCTGTGAAGGCAAAAAGGAACAAACAGGTGTGTATTGAGTTTACAGACAATGGACAACAAGATTATCCATCAGATATTGATTACAATGTGGCCACCAAGCCTTGACAGACAATTCTCAGAGGGTACCCAAGTCTGAATATCAATACTAACATGTTAGAATGTAAGTCCTTGTCCCTTGTAGGCTGGAGGCAACCTAATGAACCTATACTAGGTGATAAGTCCTTGTCTACACAAGGCTAGAGGCACCCTAATAAACTAGTACATACTAATAATATAGAACTAAGGTATGTAATTGTACTAGCACATATAGTTAGTCAAATGCATACTGTAGAGCAGAAACTAGTAAGTACTCACACTACTAGGCTTGTAGAAATAGCAAATAGTAGTACAGAGAGTGGAAACACTCAGACAATTAGATTTGAGGATTCGTCCAATCAAGTACAGAAGGTTGAGTTTGAGGATTCAACTGACTGAGTACAGGCAATTGAGCTTGAGGATTCACTCAATTAATTTAAGACTACCAAGTTTGAGGATTCACTCAATAGAGGACAGGCAATTTGGTTTGAGGATTCACCAAGTTGATATAGAGAGCTAACAGCAAGTATCAAGGAATTTGCAAGCTAGTACAAGAGTTATAGAGTGTATATAGTCAGTATTAGTGAGAGTGTGAATGAGTATCTAGTGAGCACACTTACTTTAGAACAGAAACACATTGACAACAGTAATATAGAGGGCAATCAGACACCTAAGACCCTTTTAGGTAACAACAACACATCTACACTCAAACAGAGGGGGTACTACCATGTGCTCAAGGAAGGCTAGCCAGAACCACTGATTAACAATCAACCAAGTAAGATGGGCAGAGGTATACACCATCCACAATTGTTACAGATGATTGTACTAATGTCACTCCTGCATACACACAGTAGTGAGGAAAGGTATACAGACTAACAGATGAAGTCAAACAAAAAATGAACACTCTTACTCATATCCTTACTGTATAGTTTTGAAGACAATGTAAAGTCAAAAAAATACCCAATCACACATAGGTCATTCCCTACATTCCTGTATAAGGAAGGGTCATACAATCCAGAAGTAATGGACAAGGGCCTATTCCAAGACTGTTTTCTTGTCAAAGTAAGTATACTCCTATTATTCTTTACAAATACTGATACTTCTTTTGTAGTGCCTTTGGCTGATCTTTACAAGCCCAAGTTCTACAGATGCTGAGCCTGGTAGCAAAGGTAAAACAATGCAGGCAAATAATGCTAAGATTGTAGGTGTAAAGTCTGTCACCCTAGAGATAATTACCTACATATGTGTCCAGGTAAGTACTCAGGCTACAATAGTGATATAATCTAGCAACACTGACAATACTTTTGATATGATAGGCATGCTTTTTTATTTCAACACTTGAAACCTTCAGTAAGGTCAATAAAAATTTTAATTTCAAAGTGTTTTATTACACTATTCTTGAGTTTTTCAAAGACTGCAAGTCTCTATAGGTCCAGGACACACTTAATTGGTGGAATGGGTATGTTTTATACATTTTTAAATTTACTTAAAGCTACATTAACTAACTACCAGGTTTCTAGGCAGGTTTTTGGCTCCTCTAGTGAATTGCTCACTATTGAACCTGAGGAGGATGAGGAGTCATCAATTACAGCCATTTTGAGAGCTCAGAAGGCTTGCAAAGGGTGTAGACAGTTCTAAGCAGGAGGATTGGCTGGCCAGGGTCAAGGACTGGCTACTCGAATGCAAGACACTCACCTGCCAGACAATACACACATGGATGAGGTTTAGGTTCGTTTTTCCACTTTCTAATTCTACACATTAACGTTCACCTTACTTGCCTCATTTAGCAAGTCTTATAACTGTTTCCCTTGCTTTGTGTTAACAAGATCAGCTGTTTGTCTCATTTCTTACTCTGACACTCATACAGTATACTTTCTGCTTTCACCACTTTTCTTCTCACTCCTACACCTGTTAGTGCTATAATTAGTATTTAGTAACATTGTAATATTGCTACAAAAATATAAATAATTTGAATCATTATTAATGTATGTAAGGGCAAAAAAGTAAAATGAATATAAGTAGAGTTTGTATATACATTGCAATTCTTTAGTAAGGCTTCTGTCAACATTATAAGGCAGAAAAATGTATATTGGTTTGGAACAGTCTTTTAGACTGTTATATTAATTTGCATACATTATAATTAATACCATCCTTCCTATAGTATATACTCCTCATCATTTTCAAGATCAAATATAAGTCATTTTACTTATTGTAAGGGATAAAAAACTTTATGTACCTTTATAATGTGAACAAATCTTTTATGCCTTATAATGTATACAATGTCTTTACTTATTATAAAGAACAGCAAGCTTTCCTTAGGCTTGAAATACTAATAAACCTTTTGAATATTGACAAACCTTTTAGATCTTATAATACCTTATACTGTTTCTCAGAAATTGAGATCAATTATTTTGCATTTTACAGTTTCACAGTATTTACATATTTTGAACCATTATAAGCTAATATAAGCTATAAGACTTTCTTGCAATGCCCTTCCTACACATTGTTATAGTGTGTCCCTCTCCTTGCTTCAATTACCTGCACTTGCTAACAATTCTGTCCCTTAGGTAAAGACTGGTCTGATATATTCAAAGTATGATTCTCCACAACTAGATGCTCCTTTCCTTTCTTTCTCTCTTTTCGTGTCTGCATGATTGTTTCACAAGTACAATATTATTAGAATGAAATGTAGTAGAAATAAATCAATGCAAGTATATTAAAATGTAAATACTTAATTATAAGAGGAAAAAAAGAGAAATAAATGAATACCTGGATTGTAAAATATTATAACTATTTTGAAGCCTTGTAAAGCTCTTATAAAGTATAATAATGTTTAACAATATACAAAGTACTTTTAAATCTTTACATTGGATTGTATACATTATAAAACTATATTACTCTTGTTAAAATACAAAGTTCTTTTAATATCTTTTCATTTTAGGAGGTTGGATATAAGTTCATTTACATACTGTCAACACTTATAAACCTTATTCATATTGACAATATGTACATACCTTTTTGTATCTTATATAGCTTTTTATAATTTTCTCATTTTGAGAGGTTGGATATATAGTCTTTTATATTTTTTAAATAATTTAAATAATTTAAATGTTTATAAGCTAATATAAGCCTTAAGACTTTTTACTGATGCTTCTGGAAATCTTGTTCCTTATTGATTCTCTATAGTTTTAATGTCTGGCTCTCCTAGCCTTGTCTGTTACTCTTGTTCTTTGAGTCCTGGCTACTTTCTTTACTACAACCTTGCTCTGCTTTCTTGTTCACCTAAAGTAAATAGAATAGATTAGCATCATTAGTGACTACAGAATACAGTGTGTAATAATGAAAGTCTGATGACAGAGATGGAGAATGAATTCTGAGGGAATGAAGATAGATGGGGATAGTACACACACACATACATTGGCTGTAGAGTAGACATTGGCTACAAAGTTATTTTGTCTGTCAACTGGAGTAGAACAGTAAGGAATGTGATAGAATGGATAGGCACAACTTCATTATGTTATACACATACCTCAACCCAAAGTGCCTTAGCCTCTGGACTAGAAAGCACTTTATAATAGGCCCTCTCATTAGAAAAGAGCACAAGGACACTCTTATAAACCCTGAAGAGAAGGTCCTTCTCTTCTTCACAACTGACACAGAGTTGTTAGTAATTGCCAGAGGAGTAGAATATAATTAAACTTACACATTTGTAATAACTCTCTTACAAAGTTCTATGTCCTCAGTGTCATAGTTTGTAACTATCACTTCCATTCTCAAATACATTTTGAGAGATTCAACAGTTATACCATAGTTTATAACACCTGGAATATTAACCTAAAGGTCAATGTTCTGCTTGATAGACTGTAAGAGCTGACATATTTGTTCAAGTGTGTCTCTGTACCTGTGCATTATAAATGTTATAAGTGAATGTAATAGTGTGTAAAAACAACAAGATGACTCACTTGATTTGCTTTGAACAGCCAGATTTTGTTACAAGGCTCCTCTCCTCAAATGTTTACTGTTTTGAAGGCAGTAGGACACTTGGCAGAGAAGGAACCTTACTTGAGTCAAGGCTTGGTGCTTGTCCTTGGTTGAGAGGGGGTAGGGAGGACAACCTGAGTTTGTATGAGTGAAAATGAACTAGCATATTAAGTAACTTGAGAGGAAGATGAATCAAGACAAGAGAACAAGGACTGAGAGTACTAGAGATAGTATGAGGGTAAGTCAGCAAAGTCCAGCAAGTTATTAAAAGTGATTCAAGGAACAGTACTAACTAGAATACTACTGACAAACAGTAATATTAATACTTTCTGTGTCAAAGATGGAAAGAGGATGAAAGGAGTAAGTGAGTGAGGACAAGGAAGTAAGGTGACTATGACTGAGAGTAAGAGCCTGAGAGTGTTGACAATAAGAGCTCTTGTAGAGGGGGGGGAGAAGGACTTATCTAGCAAAAATATGCTAGGAAAAGCAGGTGTATCCAAAATGAGAGGATTTGATATACCTAAAATAAGAAGTATGTAGTCACATGACTGTCAGTACTCTATATACACTACACATAGCCTTACACACATAAAATACTTAGCTCAGACATGTGTAAATTCAGTGTTTCAGCTGTATATTTAGTAATGTTTAATAAATGTATAAATTGACTAGCTTGAAATCATTAATATTAGTCTGTATCCAAGCCAGGGGTCAAATATTAGCTAAGCTGCTAGGGAACTTCAAGTTAGCTTTGTGTACAGAATTGAAGGCATCTTTTATAACATACAGTAAGCTGTAACTATAATAATAGACTTTGTACAGCTTGAATACAGAACCTACTTACTATTAAAGTTGACATATAGGTGGATCTGATACTACTCAGTAATCAAGAAAATGCTTACTATTTTCCTTCTAGTCTAGTAGAACTTCTTAATTTACTTGTACTAAGATACTTACACTTTAGTATAGAGGACAGTACTATTGTTGTAGGACTGTAGTGTACCTTAATACTTACTATATAGAGTATATGTCTGTACAAGTCTTAGGAAGAGGTCTGACCCACTTCTCAGACTTGTGCTAAGAGTGGAAAATGATGATTACTCACTTAAAGCAAATACAAATTATTAAGAAGACAGAGATGAACCATACAAAGTAATAAACAATGTCTAGTAGTGTTACAAATAGTAATTACTATGATTTGCACAACTTGTGCAAGTCTTCTTTCTCAATTCTTACTACTTTCCAGAGTACTCTCAGGCTGGCACAGTCTCAGACTTGTGCTACAACCTGTGTACAAGACAGTAAGGGAAGTAAATTGAGAAGGGCTGATATGAGCTTCAATATTCTTCTACAGTTTGCTATATAGGCACATATACTGTCACAGTAAGTATATCTGTAAATTACACTACTGTGAGAGAGTACTAACAGTAGTAGCACATATTACTACATCTAAATCTTAGTCCTAGTCAGTAAAGATCACCAATATTAATCTATCTTGTTGTAAACCTCTGTATGTCAGATACTAGCAAAGCAAACACTCAAAGGCATATGTTAGACTAGACTATACTTCTCTAACTCTTTAAGATGCCTTCCTTTGTTTGTAAGGCTTGTAGTAAGGTCTTTAAGAAGAAGAATGTATGAGCAATTCATTACAATTATTGTGTTAATACAAGTAGTAGTCTGAACTCTCTAAAACACATTAGAGAGTCAAATAACAAAGTGAAAAAGAGAATAAGGTTAGGTATGTATAATAGTATCTTGATTCTTAAACAATGCTCACCATTTTGTGTAGCTGAGACCCAGGCATTTGAAGTAGAGAATAATACTCAGACTGTTCCAGCCCTATTTGACAAGCCTCTTAAGTTTCCTGAAGGAACTAAATGTAAGAAACAACTACCAAAGCAATTTACAGATCTCCTACCATCTACTTCAAACTTGTCTGTACTTCCTACTGTATCTCTTCTACACCTTCTTAAGTTCATACTATCTCAGCTTCCTTCTCTACCACCTTGAGTCCCCTCTCTAACTCTAGCAACTCTAGAAATCATGTAAGGAACAAGAAGGAGGCTCTTTTTGTCTGAGCCAAACAAATACAAGTTGCTTTAAGAGTACCTGGATTTGTCAGATGACTTCCCTAACAAGACACTTAACCTTGAGAACTTATACAACTTACCTGGACTTTCTACAGGTGATACTCTGACTCAAACATCCTCACTCCCCAAACTTATTACTAATAAATATACACTATTTAATAATACAGTAACTTACCTTTTAATGAGCTGGGCAAATTGCAAAGTGAAAGAAAAGACAAATAACAAGCTGGATGTCCTTGTACACAAAGTCTTACTTCATCCAGACTTCAAGCTATTAGACTTAGTAGACTATAGAGTAAGGCAGGAGAATTCATACATTGACAGTCTACACTATAATAATGATTCCCCTGAGTCTTCCCATTCTGATAACTAGCACAAAGGATTGGTTAAGATCAAGCTACCTCTTGAAGACAACAAGAAGTAGCCTGAGAGCAAAGAAAGAGCTCCTGAATTCAAAGTCAGGGGAATACACTACCAGCCCTTACTAACAACAATCTTCAAAGCCTTAGACAACCCTTGTTCTTCTCCTTTTTATTATATGCCTTATAGGGAGCTCTGAAGACTAACAGTATGTGTGGTATTAGAGCTGTATAGCAAACTTTCTACTAACCCTTAATTATCTCTCCTCTTCCTTAAGTATAACTCCCCTCCTGAACACATTTATAGTAAACTATATTACTTGGATTATTATTTGGAAGCCTACAAAGAAGTACAAAGCTTTCCAACACAAGACAGTGCTGAAAACTTTGTACTTCCTCTTATTCTCTATTCAGACTCAATGTATCTTGTAAATTTCGGTTCTGTATCACTTTGGCCAATATACATGTACTTTAGAGGCCAATCTAAGTACATGTGTTGTAAATCTTTGTAGACAGCTTACTATCATCTAGCATATATTCCTTTAGTGAGTACATTCCTTCTATATTTCTGCTGTTCTTTGTAATACATGTCCTGACATACAGTATTTACATTAATAAAGCTCCCAGCATCAGTTCAAGATACATATAATGAGGTTTATAGACAATCTATATCTTTGGAACTTCTCACTCACTTAAAGTACAAACTATTTCAAGCTGTCTTGTCCCATATCCTCTTACAGCCTGAAATTCTCAAGGCATACAGCTCTAGTATTCTATTTGACTGCTCAGATAGAAAATTATACAGGCTCTTCCCAAGGTTTGCTTTTTACTCAGTAGACTACTCTGAGAAGTATGTCTTGTATCTATTTGCTATCTTCTTGTTTGCATGCACTATAATCTTCACCTCAATTTACACAAGAATAACTGAACATTGTTACAGGATGCTCATTACTAGCTTACATGTTTTAGGCAAATTCTCAAGCCCTACAGATATTACACTAACCAAATTCAACCATATACTTGGTGCCAGAGCCAATCAACAAAGACAAACTCACAAACATATTGATAATACAGTACAGTAAGAGAAGATTTCTAGGGCACAACAGTGGATTTTTCAATTAGGGAAGCCTGTAGAATCCACCTGGATAAAAAATCTCCTTAAGGACAGATCCCTCATACTAGTTAATGTAAGTAAACTGTTACTATCCAGGCAATGCTCCTCATTACTCACTTATCTTATTTTTATAGAATGCTTTTTCTGTGCTTCACAAGTATGGATTCAATTTCTTTGACTTATTTGTCCTAGACCCTATGTACAAATTTGAGCTAGGGGTCTGGAAAGCAATATTTACCTACCTCTTACACATTCTTTTTGTACAGGGAGGAGAGAGCATACTAATACTTAATAGGAGGTAAGCATCTATGTTACAGCCTCATCAATTGCCTTACTGTTGTCTATTTAGATATATTCATTATATTTTAGGTATCACCATACTCCTACATTCAGAATGGATACAATCCAGCGATTTTCTGGAAATACGTCTGTAATGAAAAAAATTGCAGCCAGAGACTTCAAAGATATTCTACAGGTAAGTGCCTCCCTCAAGACTATTAATATATATGTACTACAATAGGATGTGTATTACCTAGTGTACTATACCAGCCTTCAAGGATTTACTGCTAAAGAAATATAATAAAGTGGTCCTTGACCTTTTATTCATCTTAGTGACCTAGCATACACTTGCAAAGCTCTGCATTCATACAGAGACTATGGTTTGGTTCCTTGAGGAGACAACAACATTGCTGGGATACTAGGTACAATGCTTCAAGAAGACTGTATACTCAGCCTACAATACACACAAACTCCTAAAGGAGATTACTACTCAAGAACATTGTCAAGCTGCCCTACTCAATAAGGGTAAGGCAAAGGGACTGGACGCAAAAACAATCAGATCTAGTGTAAAAACTAAAATGCTCAACATTAATACACTGAAATTTTATTCTCTTAGTACATATGCTTCTACCATTTGTTGATTCAGTACAACTGATTCATACAGTATACAAATTGTTAAGTGTCTACTTCACAATACACTCTCTATGCTTATCTTGATTGTGTATCTTCACAGGGGGAGTCTCAGTATAGGAGACTCAAATGCATGTATGCTAGAACAAACAAGTAAGATGCTACAAAGGCAGTTTCACAACTAGAGGGTAGGACTCACAAGATATGTGAGATTAATTCTTGTATCAGCCTTAATGATGAATCTGGGGATCCTATCAAGCCAAGGGATCTTAAAGTCCATTATAACATGGCAGCATTAAAAAAGGATTCTATCCATCTTTATTAGTAGCTTTCAGATAATGATTCTGACCCAGCTTTACAGGTGAGTACATTATTAGTCTCCTCTTTCTATTTCACATATACAAGCACTGATACATTACACACTTGCTAGAATTTCCTGCCGAGTCTTTGTAGGCACCTGCTTGGATGCATTCTCTCAAGACAGGAAGACAAGGCCTTCACTACAGACAAGCTATACAGTCTCTACATAAAAAATGACAAGCTTTTCTGTCTCAAGGTGCTACACATTAATTACACAACCTATGATGTTAGGAGAGCCTAAGATTCACTCAATCCACAGACACATGCTAATATTATGTTACTATCAGATAACACTGAACATCCCTACATTTACACTTGAATAATTAGACTTTTTCATACAGAGGTCAGCTATATAGGTCTAGGGGCCAACCCTAACTTTCAAAACTTTAATCAGCTCAATTTTGCTTAGGTTTGCTAGATGAAAGTCAATAAGAATGGCTCATTTGTTGAGAGACAACTCTCTTGATTGTAATTCTATTGTCATACAGATCCTAGTGCCTTTGGATTCATTAACCCAGACCTTATTCTTTAAGGTGCTCATCTAATCCCACAATTCTCTAAGGGTACTGTCCAGACACTCTTGCCTCCATCCCTTGCTTGCTAACCTGAAGATAAGAATGAAGATTACAAATTTTACTTTGTAAACGTGTAAGCATGTTGTTAAGGCTTTCAAATTTGGAACATATTAATGCTGAGTCATTTTTGGTCCAATTTACTACAGATTCATTGATAGGGACATGTTCATGTACTATTGAGGCAGAGGAATCAGACACAAAAGTACATAGTATTTAAATAGCTACCTACTACATAACACACTACAAGAACAAAATGACAACAAGATGGATGGTGAAGTATTGGAAGAGGAGGAGGAGACTGATAGTAATGACAAGGATCTCAAAAGCAAAGAACAGAACAATGAGGAAGGTGAATCAGACAGTTATGCAGACCTGTAGTGAATATTAGATACACCATTTACATGTAAGGTAATTTTGTAGTCATGTGTGACAAATGACAATCTGTTAATCATCTACACAACTGTTTTTGCTAATCAAATATGGCACTGTAAGTATTCTACTAGGCTGATTCCTTGTTACCATCTTACCAACTTTTACAGTGAGCAAAATGAATCTTCTTTTAACAGGTACTATCTATGCCTTCATCTTGGCTCAGTTTGCACTAACTGTAGTGTTCTTCAGAGTAATCCTTGACTTTACTACTATCATACAGTTTCTCACAGTTTGTAGGATAGAGAGTACTATATGTGTTACTACTGTTTTTACAGATTCTTTCATTACTGTCACCATACTCTATTTACTGTATCATATGTCTGTTAGTAATCTTCAATACACTACTACTGTCTGATTTGAGCATATACAGAATTTGCAAGGTTGTTTAGAGACTCAGAATAATAAGGATGGCCATTAGGTCAAAGTTTGTAAGTAGTGTAGTATAACTCAACAGTTTCATCAAGGTCTTCTGGCTGTTCACACTGCTCATATCTCTTGCTTTGTTATCTTACTTACTTTATTGTCTCTCACAGTACTCTCCAGACACACTTTCACTTGGGCTTGGCTCTGCAACAAGCAGTAACAACTCTCAATCCCCTGTCAATAATCTGCTCAACATTGACTTTGATAAACTCACCAAGTACCATTCACAGCCTCATACAGCACTCTCCAGACACACTTTCACTCAGACTTGGCTCTGTAACAAGCAGTAACAACTCTCAATCCCTTGTTAATAATTTGCTCAATGTTGACTTTAATAACATGCTTGCATTCCTTTTGCTTCACAGTTGTACACACATACTCCTAACAACTTGTATTCACAATTACCTTCAGTAAGTCCCTTCCCTCACTTGCATTTGACCTGAGATCTCTAGACTTACTTCTTATCTTACACAGCACTCTCTACACCTGCCCCCCCTCTGTTTTTTTGGGCCAATCTAGACATATACAAAACAAAGGACACAAAACATACATCCTGTAAGGCTGGTGCTGATAAAATTCTGGGAGTACTTAGGGAAGCACTCCCAGATCATTATAGCTGTATTAAAACAGCTAAAATTATGTAAGTTCTTATATTTTTTACTTTTTTCTACTACTAACATTATTATTATTATTATTAGGGGTGGTATTCATGAGTCAGGTAATAATAATACCCTACACCTTCTAATAAGATGTTTTGGGAAGAAGAAATTGGTAGGATCTATACACCTGCCTTTTGTTAATAATGTGAGTTTTTTTAACCTTTGTCTTGTCTTTCTTTGCTAATATTATCTTAAGGAATTCAATTTCAAGGAGGCAACTATTAGTTACAAGACAGCTAAAAAATTGTAATTAAAAAGATCTTGTAATATTTTCTTTTGCTTTGTATTTTATTTACATCTGTTATACTTCTATAACACACACATTACAAACTAGTACTATATATTTATTAAGATTAGAACCCTAAAAATAGAGTTTTTAATTATTATATACATTAATTTGCCTTTTGTATTAATTATCTACTAAAAATAAATAT
>NW_006760386.1:4105228-4112178 GCF_000271605.1 Fomitiporia mediterranea MF3/22
ATGCTCTCGATCTTCAGCAGTTGATTACGTAAGCAAGTATAATATGAGTCGTCAACTGATAGAACATTTTAATTGTTGCATTTAGGTATAAAATAAAATTGTTGATCTACTTTGTAATACAGTAAAAAGAAATATGACATGTATATAGCTTTCTAAACATACTAATGTAATTATTACAAGTAGATGAAATGCCTTTTACAATAATTGTAAACTACTTGTATAAATAATCTAAGTATAATATACACTAATATACCTTTTGTATAAATTATAAGGCAACAATAGTAATTATTACATTATTATATATTAAGTATAACTCTTTCTTTAAGATTATAATTTAAATATAATACAAGCATAACACTTTAGGTTGTTATACAAAGTTAGTATAATACATGTAATAGATTTTATTCATCCCTAGTACTTATGTAGTCTTTATATACATTAATATGTCTTATTTAAACATTGCAATTCAATTACAAGCCTTATAATTACTTTATAATGTATATACAATACATATGTTACTTTACAAAGTCTATAAGAAATTATAAGAAATCTGACTTTTTCCTGATGAGGCAAGGAAGACCTTCAGACACATTGTAAGAGCTAGAACAATTAAGATAGACATAGAATATGTTAGCCCATTCCACAGTTTGATAGATGTTAAGGATTTGAATAAGAGAATGTACAAGTTCAATAGAATGTATTAGGAAGAGGAGAAAGCAACTCTGTTACAGTTCTCCACTCTTGTACCTTCAGTTCCAAGGGTTCCACACCCCTCTGTACCAGAACTCAGGACTTCTGTCCCTCAGGAGTACTGTCTATGGACTATATACATGCTGACTCTTGCTACTACCCTTCCTTACTTCATCATTCCATTCCTTTGACCACCCCTTCATTCTTTGTTCATTCTATAGTCTCTTACCCTTTGTCCATCCCTTCATTCTTTGTACCTTTATCTTTAACATTCCTTTCTTTCATTCTTCATGGCTTATCATTCTTAAGTGGCTCATACTCCCTGAGTGCTCTTGTGTAGTTTAGTATATATAGGTGTACAAGATCAGACTGGTCCTGTAGTCTTGATCTTGTCTACTCCAGGTAGTCCTGTACTCTTAGGCTCACTCTATATACTCTACTCTTGTCTCACTCTCTCTCTCTGCCTGTTCTACAAGTTTTGACTACATTCTGGTGCTTACATTCTGTATTTCTGTTGTGTAGGATAGTTGTAGCCTGAGTCCCCTTGCTAAGCCTTCAGGTTCCTTCTACACTATTGCTGACATCAGATTAAGACTACCTATTACCACCCTACAACTCTCCTATGTTTTGAGCATCAGTACTTGCTGTTGTGTTGATCTCTTTTCTTTGTCCTAACCCTTTTACATTTTTAAATTTTAAACTTTCTAAACCCTTTTAAACTTTTGCCACCCTTCTTCTATTCATTACCCCTTTTAGTTTAGTGCCAATTCCTTTGTAGTGTAAACATAGACCCTCCTATACTGACTGCCACCCCTACTGTCCTGCCAGATCAGTAGTTACAAGCAGAACTAGCTCAATATGTGTAGACCTTCATTCAAGAGGCCTTTGCCAACCACATGCCCCTAGCCCCTTCAGAACCTGTTCCAATTGTTCTAGAAGTTGTAACCTGTTCTAGAAAGAAAGTACATGTAGCCTGCTCTTTAGACTTTAATGCACAGCACTTTAAGGACTTCTAGTACTAAGTTGAACTATATGTAGCTACTACTTTGACCAATCTATCCTCAGATCTTAATTGTGTCCTATTTGTTTGTCCTCTCCTTTATGAAGGAAGGCAATACAGCCACCTGGGCCCAGAACTAGATTGAAGGCCATTAGATTGGAAGCCTGATCCAACTTTAGAACAACAAGTTGTATTTGGAATTCATGAGGCAGCTCTGTGCTTCCTTTATTGATCTGAATAAGAAGCACAATACACAGAACAAGCTTGCATCTCTACAACAGGGCAAACATTCTACTGATACCTTCTTTCAGGAGTTTGATATTCTAGCCTGGAAGGCAGGATTTGTACTCAGGTTCAATAATGTCCTTATTAGAATACTTGAAAAAGCTCTTCACCTGGAACTGGTTAATAAGATCCTTAGAATGATACTAGAACTGGTCACTTACACTGAGTGGAAGACATGTGCTATTTCCTTCAACCAAGCCATAGTCTAGATGTGTCAAGTCTGTACAGAATACTTACACATGTGTCTGGCTCTGACAGTTCTGAGCCCTCAGATCAATCTGCCTATAATTTGTAATCAATCTGTTCTGATAGACATTAGAGAAGCCTGAAAGTAAGGAGCATACTTTGCCTGCAGAAAGTCAGGGCACCAAATTAAGGACTGTCTGTAGAAGCAACAGTACATCTGTCAGGTCATTAGAGTAATAATGAGTAACAAGTAGGATTTGTAGTAAGAAGCCTTTTCTACAAATCTAGAAGCCACCTCAGAACTCCTAGACCCTGACTACATACTCTAGGATTTTGTAGAGGCCTAATAGTAAATGTAGTACTGAAGGGTTATGACTCAGATTTTTTAATGGCCACTTTTGATTCAATAGATACTATAGGATTAGAAGTAAATAAAGTAGAAAAAGCAGAAAAAGTAGAAAAAATAAATCAACAAAATTATTTATTAGAAAGAAAAAAGTTGAAAACAAAAGTAGATAGTTCTCCTATTTCTCCTGATTCTTTTAATTCTTCTCTTCACACTTCATCCAAGTCTAAATCTGTACAATCCAACCTGCTACTTTTGCATTCTAAGATCTTAGAATGTTCAGAACACTACCCAGCCCTGTTTACTACTCAGTAGTTTGTCCATAGTATTAAGTAGGGATAGTCTTAGCTGAGTTCACAGCTAAGGACATGAGTCTGTCCTTGTCAAAAGAGAGAGGTTAATGAGGAAATGTTAGTACATATACTTACCCTCTCAGATGACAAGGCTGTATAAGCTGTATGTTCCCTTTAGAACAAGTAGTAGTTCATCCAAGGACATTCTAGACACTAGCTCTAGGTCCCTGTCCTCTTGGCTCCCTTCTCAGGATCCCCCCAGATCCAAACAATAGCTCTAGTAGATAGTAAATGTACTGGTTTGTGTATTAATAAGGCCTTTGTGTAGGAACACTACCTCCCTACTTAATGTGTTCCACTTCTGATCCTAGTATACAATGTAGACAGAACCCTGAACCAGAATGGTTGGATCACTAAGTTTGTCCAACTATAGATGACTATTCAGAATTATGAGGAAAGTATTGAGTTCAGAGTTACTAACCTTGGAAAGACAGATGTCTTTATTGGATTCAAATGGTTCAAGGCTCACAACCCTACTATTGACTAGTTAGAGCAGACACTTGTGTTCAATCAGTGTTCTAAGTCTTGTAGCTACCTTACACTACTGTTCTAAGTGGATACAGATACTTCTAATGTTACTAACAGTTCTGATAAAGGTGACCAGTTGTTCTTCTTCAACTAGGATAGATATGTGGATACATATTCTAGTCAAGGTGGAACAGAGTTGATTCAAAGGATGTCTAAGACAGAACCAGTCCAGAACCCTCTCAGAATGACTCTACTCTAGAACACACATAGACCCAGCCTGCCAGACTTTGTCTGAGAGTTCCTCAAAGTCTTTAGTAAAGAGGAATTCAACCAGCTTCCTAAATACTGTCTCTAGAACTATACAATTGAATTGACTAAGGGTTTCTAACTTAAGGATTGTAAGGTCTACCTGCTCAACAGAGACAAGTAGGAGGCACTTGATGAGTTCCTTCAGGAAAATCTTTGGAACAGCCAGATCCAACTCTCAAAGTCCCCTATAGCCTCCCCTTTCTTTTTTGTCAAAAAGAAAGATAAGAAGCTCTACTCAGTCTAGGATTATTATTGTCTCAATAAGGGTACTGTTAAAAACAAGTACCTGCTCCCCCTGATTCAGGAGCTCATTGATAAGACATATACATCTAGGGTTTTCACTAAGTTGGATGTTTAATAAGGATACAATAATATTTGGATCTAAGACAGAGATGAGTAGAAGACTGTATTCTAAACCAATTATAGATTGTACAAACTGACTGTAATGTTCTTCAGACTAACCAACTCACCCACAATGTTCCAGTCATTCATGAATCACATCCTTACAGATCTGATTGACTTAGGACATGTTAGTGTGTATCTGGACAACATTCTGATCTTCACCCAGACAGTTGAGCACTATTACCAACTAATCTGAGCAGTTCTACAACAGCTCTAAGATAATAAACTGTTCCTCTGAGAAGTAAAGTACTCTTTTGTGTAGGAGTTAGTGGATTATCTGAGCTTTGTGATCAGTAAAGGAGAGGTCTGTATGGATCCAGTAAAGGTAACTGTAGTTTGAAACTAGCTACAACCTTAGAACCTGAAACAGGTCCAAGTGTTCCTTAGGTTTGTGAACTACTACTAATGCTTCATTCAAGGCTTTAGTACTATTGCCCAGCCCCTTCACAATCTCACCAGCAAAGATGCTCCTTAGTAATAGGATGATCAGTAGCAGTCTGTGTTTGAGTCTCTCAAGCAGGCTATTACTAGCAAGCCTGTATTAGTAGTTTCAACAGTTACAAACAAGTTCTGAGTTGAAGCTAACTCTTCTGACTTTACAAATAGAGTAGTACTGTCTCAGTTCATTGACAGAAAGTAGTGTCTAATAGTGTTCCAATCAGAATCCCTCTCTACAATAGAACAGAACTACCCTATCTATAACAAGGAACTCCTTACAATTGTCTGTTCCCTAGAGGAGTAGTATTAATATCTCCTCAGTACTGTACAGAAGTTCAAGATTTAGAGTAATCACCTTAATCTCTAGTACTTCCAGGTGCCTTAGAAGCTTAACTGCTACTAAGCCTACTAGATGTTAGAACTGTAGAACTATGACTTTGTACTAACCTACAAACCCAGAACACAAATAATGAAAGCTGATTTACTCTCAAGACAAGTAAGTTATGAAAGGGGGGAGAATGATAACAAAAATCTTGTTCTCCTAGACAATTCCTGTTTTATGTCTAAGACAATCCAAGAGATCTGACTCAAATCTAAGGATGTTGACTTTGTCACCTGTATACAGTAAGCTCTGAGACACACACAGGACCAGGTTGTAGTAAAGTAGTTAGAGAAGCAGGCTAGGGATTAGGAGGAGGATGAGGATGGACAGGTTTACTAGGAAGGCTGACTGTATGTTCTGAAGGATTAGAAGCTGTAGGAGGACATTGTCTGAGCTTATTACAACAATCTGACTGTAGAACATTCAGGCCAACACAAAATGTAGGAACTCATTACTCAGAACTACTAGTAGTCTAGAATGTAGAGGGAAATCCTGAAGTACATGACTGGTTGTAATATGTGCCAACAGACTAAGACTCACCAGACAAGGGTTTAGGCTCCCCTACATTCACATTAGATCCTGAATCACTCTTAGGAAGAAGTCTTAGTAGACCTGATTAGTGAGCTACCTGAGTCTCAGGGTTATAATACTATCTACATGATTGTTGACTGATTCTCTAAGCAAGTCCATACAGTTCTGACCCAAACAGAACTCACTTCTGAAGGCATAGTGTACATTTATCAGGATCATGTCTTCTAGTTGTACAGACTCCCTCAGAAGCTCATTCATGATTGTGGACTGTAATTTGAGTCAAAATTCATGTAGGACTTGTATGTGCTTCTCAGAATTCAAGGGAACCCTTCTACTGTCTATCACCTGTAGACTGACAGTCAAACTGAGCAAGTCAATCAGGAGATCAAGCTCTACCTCTGAATGTTTATCAATCATTAGTAATCATATTAGTCTGAATGGCTAGCTCTAGCAGAATTTGTGCACAATAACTAGCAACACTCTACAATAGGACAGTCCCTATTCTTCCTCAATCATGAGAGACATCTGTACTAGGGGACAGTTCCAAACTGGAACAACAGTTCTGAATCTGTAACAGACTTTGTAGAACAGATACACAGAACTAGGGAGGACACACAAGCTCTTTTGGAAAAGGTAGTACAGGTCATAAAGCAGAACTATAATTGGAAGAGGTCTGTAGCTAAGGATTACCAGCCTGGTGACAAAGTTATGCTGGAAGCCACTAACCTGACTATAGATCACTCAATAAAGAAGTTGGACAACAAGTGCTTTAGACCCTTTGTTATTGAAAAGAAGGTTAGTGCCTCTGCCTACAAACTCCAACTTCTAGCAACATGAAAGTGCATACACCCAGTGTTCAACAAGGTTCTACTGTCTCAGTACTACAATCCAGGTTTTCCTTTGTAACAAAGACCCCTACTGTCTCTACCAGAACTCATCAGTTCTAAACTAGAATACAAAGTAGAGTACATAGTAGATATTAAGCTAGTATACAGAAAGCTCAAGTTCCTTATCTACTAGAAGGGATACCCAGTTGAAGAATGCACTTAGGAACCTGCTAAGAATCTCACCCATACTGTTAAGACAATCCAAGACTTCTATCAACTTCATCTGGGTGCTCTGTATTAACTCTGCCTCACAGATTTCCAAACCCTACCATTCTGACCTATACCTGAGCCACTAACCAAGCCTAATGTTCACCAATTGGGATGATTGGTTTTAGAGGGGGGGTGATGTTACAGTTCTCTACTCTTGTACCTTCAGTTCTAAGGGTTCCACACCCCTCTGTACTGGAACTCAGGACTTCTGTCCCTCAGGAGTACTGTCTATGAACTATATGTGTACTGACTCTTACTACTACCCTTCCTTACTTCATCATTCCATTCCTTTGACCACCCCTTCATTCTTTGTTCATTCTATAGTCTCTTACCCTTTGTCTATCCCTTCATTCTTTGTACCTTTATCTTTGACATTCCTTTCTTTCATTCTTCATAGCTTATCATTCTTAAGTAGCTCATACTCCCTGAGTACTCTTGTGTAGTTTAGTATATATAGGTGTAC
>NW_006760386.1:4112716-4125101 GCF_000271605.1 Fomitiporia mediterranea MF3/22
CTCTCTCTCTGCCTGTTTTACAAGTTCTGACTATGTTCCAGTACTTACATTCTGTATTTCTGTTGTGTAGGATAGTTGTAGCCTGGGTCCCCTTGCTGAGCCTTCAGGTTCCTTCTATACTGTCACTGACAAACTCCTTCATTAAACAAGAGTAGACTCAATAGTATAGTAACAGAAAAATGTGAAACACTTTAGGCAGGCTACAGAACAAAAGCCAGACATGCTATAGTACCCACAGACAATAAAGATCAGAACTATCAATCTAAGAGTGTAGAAGAAACGCTCAAGAGTCCAGACAAACGATTACATTCACAGAAAGCAAAAGGAAAGTGTAAAGCAAAAGGAAAACACAAAGTATAAGGAATGGAACAAAAACCAGAACTGTCAGGCATTCAATACAATTGTGAAATTGATTCAGACTATCCTAGCAAAACAGACATTGTATTGACAGAACAGTACTTTAAGGATAGCAAAAGTGAATGCAAATTGGAACTACAAGGATTAGTACTTGATCCAGAGAGTAAAAATCAAGCATACACTCACAAAATCGAGTGTTTAACCTTATACATGACAGATATCAACTATACATTGTACAGGAGCAATGTACAGGAGTACTACAATGGATACAACACCCTAGCCAGGTCCAGGAATAAGAGAGAAAGTGAAATACCTGGATATATACAGTCTCACATAGAAACATTGAGTTTTTCAGGTTATCAGAGTATCCCTTACAAAAATAAAAGGAACAAACAATCCCATAATAATACTTTGCAATTGAAAGCAGTCCCAAGCAAGGCAAACACTAGTAGTATTAGTGAGAACAATATTGATTCAGAGTGTAGCAAACTACACAGTTCAAAGCTACATATTGAGTATAGTAAGTATAAGAATAGCTCAAACTGTAGTTCAAGAACAAACAATGGACACAGGCATAGTAAAGTATTGAATAATGTTCAGAAAGGCAGATTTGCATTAGTAAGACCTTTAGAGAGCCTAGCAAAGAATAGTTACACATACAGAGTGATACAGAGCTCTAGGAGACAGAGAAAGGGAAATTTCAACCCAGGATCAGACCCAGACAGTGATAATTCGGATTCCTCTTCATCCAATGAATATAATCGAAGTAATGCTTTATTTGAACTGTTAGACATCAATTCGAGTGATACTGAAGCTACTAAGAAGTATAAGAAATGTTTGAGGAAGAAATGGAACAAAGAACTCCTCAAATTGAAGATACAGATGCACAGTACAGAACTAATAGCTTCTACAGTATACTCAGGTGAACCAGACTTGCAGAAGTACACAAAGTTTGTTATTAAAGTCAATCAGTACATGAAACAATCAGGACTTCATCATTTCCCTAAGAGCCAAGTAGGGATAATGTCAGGTTTTATTAATGGAAAAGTAATGAATTTCTATTTGTAAAAGATTACAAACCATGAGTATAGATGGACATTTGCTCAGTTCTTTAGAGGACTTATAGACTTTTGTTTCCCTTCTAACTTCACTGAAATACTACAAAAAGAGTTCAATACTTTAAAACAAGGTAATAGGAACATTCAGGATTATTTGTATAATCTAGAGATGAAAGTAATGAATCTAGGAGACATTTCTCAGTGAGATTTGACTAGACAGGCATGGTATGGATTGAATTCCAAGTACTAGAGACAATTACAATTAGATTGCTTAAATCCAGACACTGTAGACTACTCAATCTTTAAGGATAGGCTTGAAAGTATTGAAAAAGTGAATGAATCCATAGGAATCAAATGGTACATAGATTCTAGACAACATTTCAATATGTAAGAACGTAATAATGATTCTCAGAGCAATTATTTGCATACAGACAGTTCTAATAATTCAGGAAACAATTAATTCACTCTACAGGATAGTGAAAGTAATGACTCAGACTACAGTGACTCTAGTCAGGATACTACACATACAAGCAGCACAAATGCTAAAGGAAAGGCTAGGCAATTGTATTATCTATTGAGGAACAATGACTAGTATGAAAGTAAGACAGGAAACTATCAGAGAATGTATACTACAGGTTTCAAACATCATTCCTAATTAAAATTGGATGAAATGAGAGTGAAAGGACTATGTTTTTATTGTGAACAAGATGACTACTTAGCTAGGAATTGTCCTACTCACAATACGATCACATTGAACAATGTGTAGGATAATAGTTCATCATCTAGTAATGTCAGTATCAATTATACTACTTTAGATAAGTTAGCAGACAACTTGGACAGTAAGAACTACATAGAATTGGAGTCAATTACAGACTATAACACAGATTCAGACATATCTAGCAGTAATATACATGTTTTATCAATTTGGATACTTTGTGAAGGCACTACTAAGGATTCAGTAATGGAACAAGAGAGTTCCACAACAGAACACAAGTTCAGGTATGTGAACAATGTATTTGAAAGGGTGAATTCAGTATATTTGAGACTCTATAGGACTACAGGACTAAGGAATAGTATAGTAAACAAGCAGAACTGTATGAAATGGCACTAGATAGCTACATTGAGGCACAGACAACTGTATGAAGCATACAATAACATTTTACACTCAAAAGCACAGGCATACAGTGTAGAAAGGATTCTACAAGACTATGGATACATATAGTACATGGAAAGGACTAGGAAACACACATACAACTATTGTTTCAAGGAATCTAAGATGCTACAAGTACAAGGCAACACATATATGAACACTTTAGAGACACTATTACTAATTCTTAGAGCCACAAATTGAAACAACACTCTTAAGAAATACAGGTTGTTTACAGACAACAGGAATGTGTACTAGGACATTAGGAAAGGACCTAAGAATGTTAGAAGATTGGAATATAACTAGCTAGATAGTATTATGGTTTACAATACAATACAAATAGTAAACTGTACAAGCAGGACAATCTATCAAGCATTACTAGACTATAAACTACAACTACTCTTGGATACTGAGAAATATTTCAATCCAAACAATTCACACAGGTATTCTATTAAGTTAGAAGGCTACATTATGTATTGGAAGACAGACATTAGTACATTGAGTAAGGAAAAGTACATATACATCAAGGATAAGATGATACTGCTTCAGAATAAGTATCAGGCATGGAGATACATTGACAGCAATAGAAAGACACAGACATACACATACACAGTTGATTCTAATTAGTACAGGAAGGTATTTGAAAGTAAAGAACTGCTTTAGACAATTTCAGAATCAGTAGAATGTTCAGTCATTCAGGTATATTGATTCTACAACATTAGAACAGACATTTCCATCTTCAGGATTGAAGAAACAATCAGTACAGAGTACAATCAAAGTAATTCACATAGAACAATGTTCTATAAGGTACAACTGGATGTTATACTACAAAACTATTCAGTTTATAATAAAGAATTGTTTAGAAACGTCAGAACCAGCTCAGACTACAAGGATATATTGTACAGAACACAGTTTCAGGAGAACATAAGGTATTACATTACAAAATACATCTTCAGACAGTCAGGATTCATTAGAATAGACTCAGGACACTCTATCAGACATATTATGAGTATTACAGACACTCAAACAGATGTGCTAGCACACATATACTTAGGATACATAGTAAGGATCATAATATTCAAGCTATAGGAGGACAATTACAACCTACAGAATGTAAAACCATTACAATCTATGTAACACAATGATAGTAAGACACTACTAAGATCAGGAAACAATATATATTGTATGGAACAAAGTATAGAAGTTCAGAGGGCAACTTCAAGCTAGAGAACAGGTTCAGAACCTAGACAATCTACTCAATCTACTCAAACAGATTATCACACTACTTTAAGAGAAAGTAAAGGCAATACACATACAGTCAGCAAATATTAGAGCAATAGTGAATTAGTAATGATTGAACAGACTATTTGAGCATTCAGGCATGATACTTTAACACTATAGAAGGAGATTGAGTATCAGGAAGCTTAAGAACATTTATTAAACAATGATACAGTTCAATCTACTCTAAGAATGAGTAGTTACAATCAGTTTAAAGTACAAAAACATGCAGAAGACCTCCCTAAACACTCTAGACATCTTTCAGGACAATATCAGATCTTTTACACTGAAAATGAAGTCATATTTCGACAAGAGGGTGAGAGGCACATGTATTGTATTATATACACACTCTTTGAGCATACAACCTACATGTTTGAGTATACAGTTTTCTTACTTAAGATACTACAAAACAATTTTGTAAAGGACTTTACAGGACCAGACAGTATCAGTACTATAGGAAACAGGACACACAACAGGTACACAAGGAAAGAATACATTGGAACAAGGACAAGGACACAGAAAGACAGGAAGTCAATACTAGAATGTATTAATCTACACATGGATTTGCCAAATGAACAAGGAATTGGTAGCATACACTCAGGACTTCAGGCAGTACTACTACACATACAGACAGGACTTTTCATTAAGACATACATGGAACAACACAGTATACAGACAGTTACAGTACTCAGGAAAGTAGAGAACACTACTTAGACACATTGTGATAGAACATTGTACTATGAGACAGCAAAAGTATACTCAGATGATTCAGGAATCGAATCAATCAACATTTGAAGGCACAAACAAGTCAAGATACAAGGAAACAGTATGAGAATACAGTAGGACATTCATTATACACTGAGACACTGTGTATATACACACATATCTAGTAATATTAGGCTCATACATTACAATCTTATTGAATTTGAGACAATATTCTCATTTGAAGACAAATATTACACTCTAGGTTACACTCTGTAATTAGTATTTGGACATTGAGCTCAACAGGATATCCAGTTTTGTGTCACAGTTGGTTATTGCACACAAAAGAGTACACACTTGGAGACATTCTACTAATACAAGTACAAGGCTTTACATTTGTAGGAACTAGTCTATTGGAAAAATCAAGAACATAGTAGAGGAATTTTGGAATACATCTCTACTATCTATTATTGTATAACTATTCTACAGGAACAAGAATTTGCACAAGGTCAGCTAGAAGCTGTAACACTAATACATCCTATTGAGGAAGAAGGCTATAGCTTCATTAATCAGGGATTTACCTCTATACTTCCTAAAGGTGTAGGAGAAGAGAATATTTGTAATTACCACACTGTCAGAATTTCCACTTCTGTACATATTAATCTACACTGTGTGTCTCAGAATACTCAAGAGCTGAAACACTATATCTCCCTAGGAACTCTACCAATTCTCTTCGAAAAGTGTTGTATCAATAGCAACAATCAAGAGGCAACTTTCCTACTAATTAACTATACAGTAATATTGACTATGTTTAATTCTATTAATGTTTTATCTAGTTTTACATAGTTTGGAACCATACTACTCACTGTCCAGAACACTACCACTGTCTTGATACTCACTAGATCAACTTTGGATCAGTTCAGAGAGGCAGTACTATATTACAAGGATGTTTCCCATATGTATGGGCAAGGTATTTCTTTATTTACTAGTTACTAATTGTTACTTTAAGTAAGTTTTCCACCTTTTTTACTAATTTTTAGCATTTAGGACTAAATGCTAGAGGGTGAGTGTAAGGATTTGATTTACTAGTTTGTATTTTATTATCACTACATTGCTGATTGCATCAGATCATTATACAGTAGGACCCACAAGCACATATATTCTCATTATAGTTAGTTACACTTCCTCCTCATGTATTTACACGTGTTGTACTCTTTATAAAGACAGTATTGATTGCTGGGTAAAGGGGATTCTTTTCCCCTGACCCCTTGCTCGAGTACTAGGTTATCCCAGTCAGTAGTTGAGTGAACTAAGGGCGATTAGAATTCTCTTGTGAGGAACAGTGAGTTTCCTTACAAATTCATTAAATTCTGTTAGATACATAACTAGGTTTATATCATCTTTGTAATTTAAACCTATAATTTGTTTAACCAGTCTTTACTCTTGTGTAGAGTATTGTATAACAGGTTCTTTGTCTTTATTATTGTTATTAGGAAGAGTTTTATCATTGTTTGATGTATTATTGTTATAATTATTCTCTCCTTCAATCCTAGACATTAGTTTGTCTATGAATTGTACATTGTGTTCAACAGTAACTTTATTATCATAGCACACTAAGTGACCTTTACTGTTAGTATTATAACCTAGCTATTGTACATATTAGCCTCTAGGTTGTAGTTTATACATTTATTCATTTTGTATAATACAATATGTACTGAATTCTTGTATATTATTAAAAAGTTCTGATTTTAGTTACTATCAGATCTTCTTGATTTTATTTAATTCTTTAGATTACATAATCACTTTCTTCATGTAGTTAGTTCTTTCCTATTTAGAATGGACAGTTGAGTTTTGACTAGAGCCTATAATAACACTAGAAGGAACAAGTCTACTAAAACCTTGCCTCTCATTTTAGAGTCTACTACAAGGGGTAGTGCCTCTGTTCTAAGGTGTCTGGGTTGATTTTGTCTTGATCTTAGCCTTAAGGGCCTTACTATACTTGTTTTGAATCAAGCTGACTGTTTTGACACACAAGAAGTACAATAATGTGGCTGCTGAGAAGAGGATCAAGAGAAGTACTATACTTTAACAGTAGCAAGCTTGAGGAACTTCTGTGGTTCTTTAAAGACATTAAGATGTTAGCTACTAACTTCTAGAAGGACACTGAGTGAATGTACAAGTAAGTAACATACTATACAGTAATAAGCTGTAACAGTTTATAGACTACTGTGTCTAAGTTGTAGAAGAAAGGAGTGTACAATTAGAGCATTATAAAAGAGGAGATTAGAAAGCTCTATCCAGAGCTGATTAATAGTCAATGTTACACAAGAGCCAATATTAAGCAACTAGTTAATGTATAGAGTAAGAAGGAAATGACAGTGTAAACAGAGTTTAGCTACTACTACTACAAGTTCTAAGTGTAAGTAGAGTACTTGAAGGAGTAAGAGAAGATGTTAGTATACAAGTTAGACTGTGAGTTCTAGAGAGGGATCAGAGGGACACTGAGGACAAACCTGACACAATGACTAGAGATTCTCTATATAGACAAGGATGTGAGCAAGCTGTTCAAATTTGCTAATATAGTCAGACTAGCAGACTATGTTCTTCTAGTAGGGCAGACAGAGACAGTCTGAGACTAGAAAACAATGTTACTAAAAGAGAAGCTAGAGAAAGAAGTAGGAGACAAGTATGTACAGATTGTAAGAAAGCTTAAAGAGTTACAAGTTTAAGTCAACAAAGCAAGTAAGTCCAGGAAGATACTAATGAATCAAGTATACAAAGGTAACAAACCTACTAATTCTGTAAAATCTGACCTAAAGTACAAGAGGATCTACAACTTTTACAGAAAGTAAGAACATTTTGTATGTGACTGTAGGACTGTAAGTGAGTACACTCAGAAGGGGAAGTGTATAAGGTTAGGGCAGAAGATTGTATTAATAAGTAGGGCATTTGTGCTAGCTAGTATAGAGGGAGTAATGTTGAAGGAGTGTATAGACTAATACTATAAAGATAAGCCTGTGTTTACAGTAGGCACAATTAATGAAGTAAAAGATAAGTCAAATGTAAGTGAGGGAGAAAAGTACAAAGCTGTTCTTAGAGTAGATTTAGAGGTAGAGGTAATAAGGTTAGAGGAACACTTGAAGAATGTAAAGAGACAAAGAGAGGAGACAAGGACTATAAAGGCTAACACAAAGCCAGTCAAAGTTAGACTGAAGCAAAGTACTGAGTTGAGCAAGATTATCAAGCAGGTCTTAGACTAGATGATAGACAGTATTGTTACATTGACACACTGTAAGTTGTTTACAATAGCTCTAGAGCTTGAGTACTAGTATATAACTAAGCTTATAAGGATGACTCAGATGTATAATAAAATACTAAACAAGGCTGAAAGTGGACCTGTAAAGACAGAGGAGGAAGAGACAAGTGAGGAAGTAAGGACTGACAGTAGAGAAGATTAGTACACAGGTACAAGTGTTGTACACAAAGACAACAAAGTACAGTCAAGCCTAGTAGTAGAGCTAAGAACAAGTGGATTATGTAGAATAGTAGTAGATTAAGTCAGATTAAGTCAGATTTGAGCTAGAGAGCAAGAATGAGAGCAGAGTAGAGGAGTAAGTATAGTAAATAAGGCTGAAAGTATACTAGTAAGGATGAGGGAGAAGAGTGTAATAGATGAGTAGTAGAGACTGTTGTAAAGGGTAGTAACAAGTTAGATAAACAAGGTTGGAAGTGTATCTACAAGGACTAAAGAGGCAGAGACAAGGGCCAGAGTACAGACAGAGTGTAGAGAAGATGTTGTAAGGATTGAGTACAGAGACAATAAGAATCAGTCAAGCCTAGTAAGAATACTAAGTACAAGCAGATTATGTAGGAGAATGTTAGAAGCTGTTGGATCAGAGTAGTATTGAGTAAGAGAGTGTCAGATAAGTACTCTAGTCAGTAATAACAAGGCTGGAAGTATACTAGTCAGACTAGTAATAGTAAAGCTGAACAACAAATTAGAAACTGAGAGCTTACTAGACTAGAGGGCCATTATGAATATAATGTGTAAAGATGTTTGGAAACACTTGAGAGTACTAAAGGAGTAAGTGTGGACAAACCTTAGGCTAGCAAATGTAGGATTAATTGTAATTGAAGGTGTCATTCTAAGACTCAAGGTGTTAGTAGGTAGAATATTAATAGTAATACTGGTTCATATAGTAAAGGACACAATGTTTGACATAATAATCAGGAGACTGTTCTTTACATTAACTGAGTATAAGACAAAGGATTTTAAGGACAGTAATCAGATTTTGACCTTGACAGACCTAGCAGATCATAACCAGAAGTGTCAGGTTGAGACCCAAGCAGCTGTTAGATGAAACCTACTACTTACTACTACTACCATCTATGTTAGAGTTGGAGAGGATTGGTCTGGCAAGCCTTTGGCCTTAGTACAGGTTACATTCTCTTTACTCTAACATTCCCTTATACCCCTTTCTTTTATAGACACTCATTCTTACTTGAGACTCACACTCTTTGTTTCTTTATCTTACTTTGAGTAGTATACACTAGCACTTGCAACTCAGCTTTGTAAACAGATAGTAGTACCAGGTTTTACTGTTTGCTTAACCAGGATATGGTTGATTTAGCTAATTGAAAGATATAGCTGTTTATTGTTTTATGTCCTTCCATCATTTGTCTGTCTGTATCACAATAGTCTTGTAGTTTTAAGGTGTTTGTACTTCCAAGTTGAAGCTAGTAATTTGTTGTATATTTCAAATATACAAAGTAATGTTTCACTACTTTGTAGTAATATATTTGGGGCTTTTGTAGGTAGTACACTAATTGCCCAGTAATATAAGATATGTCTGACTGTATACAATCCACAACATATCTTAATAATCCTACCATATTCATATATAGTGTTGTTTCATTATTACTTTTGTTTGTATTGTACATATTGTTTGTATTGTTGGATAAATCTATTCCAGGAGTAATAAGTGTTTGTAGTGCCTTTTCGTTTTCAAAGTAGTAATGCTTAATTATACTTTCAATATAATGCTTTTACTGTAAGCTAATTGTTTGTTAAAGTCTATCTCAGCTTATTTTAATACTAAGTAACCAATGTATTTTGTTACTGTCTGTAAATGCAACATATTGTCTTATGTAAGGATTTGATTTACTAGTTTGTATTTTATTATTACTACATTGCTGATTGTGTCAGATTATTGTACAGTAGGACCCACAAGCACATATATTCTCATTGTAGTTAGTTACACTTTCTCCTCATGTATCTATACATGTATACCCTTATAAAAGACAGTATTGACTGCTGGGTAAAGGGGATTCTTTTCCCCTGACCCCTCACTCAAGTACTAGGTTATCCTAGTCAGTAGTTGAGTGAACTAAGGGCAATTAGAATTCTCTTGTAAGGAACAGTGAGTTTCCTTACATATTTTTGACTGTACCCACCTAGTACTGAAACCCCTTGCTGGACACTGAGGAACCAAAGGGTCTGATCAACCCTAGGTCTCCCTCATTGTCTAGTACCCATCAGGAATTTTTAGTGAGTAAAGTTATGATTTTCGAGTAGAAACAGAGACTACTTACTAGATTAGCCTCTAGTAGGTTCACAATGCTTCAGAATGCTGCAGAACACTTCTAGAACACATTATCACATATTAATATGGACTAGTACTAGATATGCTGGAGGTTTGTATTGATCAGATAGGTTGAGGACCAGGCATCTGTAATAGTAAAAAGGAATGAACAAGTGTGTATCAAGTTTACAGGCAATGGACAACAAGATTATCTATTGGATATTGATTACAATGTGGCTGCTGAGCCTCAACAGACAATTCTTGGAGGGTACCCAAGTCCAGATATTAATACTAACATGCTAGGATGTAAGTCCTCATCCCTTGTAGGCTGGAGGCAACCTAATGAACTTATTCTAGGCAATAAGTCCTTGTCTACACAAGGCTGGAGGCACCCTAATAAACTAGTACATACTAATAATGTAGAATTAAGGTATGTAACTGTACCAGCACATATAGTTAGTCAAATGCATACTGTAGAGCAGAAACTAGTGAGTACTCACACTACTAGACTTGTAGGAATAGTAAATAGCAGTACAAAGAGTGGAAACACTCAGGCAATTGGATTCAAGGATTCATCCAATCGAGTACAGAAGGTCAAGTTTGAGGATTCAACTCACTGAGTACAGGCAATTGAGCTTGAGGATTCACTCAATTGATTTCAGGCTACCAAGTTGAAGGATTCACTTGATAGAGGACAGGTGATTTGGTTTGAGGATTCACCAAGTTGATATAGAGAGCTAACAGTGAGTATTGAGGAATTTGCAAGCTAGTACAAGAGTTACAGAGTGTATATAGTCAGTATCAGTGAGAGTGTGGATAAGTATCTAGTGAGCACACTTACTTTAGAACAGAAACACATTAACAACAGTAATGTAGAGGGTAATAAGACATCTAAGACCCTTTTTAGCAGTAAAGAAAGCAGCCAGGACTCAAAGAACAAGAGTAACAGACAAGGCTAGGAGAGTCAGGCATTAGAATTACAGAGATCTGATGAGGAACAAGATTTCCAGAAGGTAAGTAAGACCTTCAGACACATTACAAGAGCCAGAGCAATTGAGATAGACATAGGACATGTCAGCCCATTCTACAGTTTGATAGACATCAATGATTTGAATAAGAGAATGTACAAGTTCAATAGAATGTATTAGGAAGAGGAGAAAGCAACTCCTTCATCAAACAAGAGCAGACTCAATAGTATAGTAACAGAAAAGTGTGAAACACTTCAGGCAGGCTATAGAACAAAAGCCAGACATACTATAGTACCTACAGACAGTAGAGATCAGAACTATCAATCTAAGAGTGTAGAAGAAACGCTCAAGAGTCTAGACAAACTATTACATTTGTAGAAAGTAAAAGGAAAGTGCAAAGTAAAAGGAAAACACAAAGTACAAGGAACAGAACAAAAACTGGAACTGTCAAGCATTTAATACAATTGTGAAATTGATTCAGACTATCCAAGCAAAACAGACATTGTATCAACAGAACAGTACTTTGAGGATAGTAAAAGTGAGCACATATTAGAACTACAAGGATTAGTACTTGATTCAGAGGGCAAAAATCAAGCATACACTCACAAAATCAAGTGTTTAACCTCATACATAGCAGATATTGACTACACATTACACAGGAGCAATGTACAGGAGTACTACAATGGATACAACACCCTAGCCAGGTCTAGGAATAAGAGAGAAAGTAAAATACCTGGATATATATAGTCTCAAATAGAAATACCAAGTTTTTTAGAGTATCAGAGCATACATTACATTAAATCTGTGAACAAACAATCCTATAGTAATACTTTACAATTGAAAGCAGTCCCAGGCAAGGCAAACACTAGTAGTATTAGTGAGAACAATATTAATTCAGAGTGTAGCAAACTATACAGTTCAAAGCTACATATTAAGTACAGTAAGTATAAGAATAGCTCAAGCAGTAGTTCAAGAACAAACAACAGACACAAGTATAGTAAAGCACTAAATAATGTTCAGAAAGGCAGATTTGCATCAGTAAGACCTTCAGAGAGCCTAGCAAAGAATAGCTATACATACAGAGCAATACAGAGCTCTAGGAGACAGAGAAAGGGAAATTTCAACCTAGGATCACACCCAGACAGTAATAATTCAGATTCCTCTTCATCCAATGACAACAATCAAAGTAATACTTTATTCGAACTGTCAGACATCAATTCGAGTGATACAGAGCCTACTAAGAAGTGTAAGGAACACTTTAAGGAAGAAACAGGACCAAAGAACTCCTCAAAT
>NW_006760386.1:4125121-4126149 GCF_000271605.1 Fomitiporia mediterranea MF3/22
TAGATATCAGAACTATTGATACAAGAGTGTAGAAGAAACACTCAAGAGTCCAGACAAACAATTGCATTCATAGAAAGTAAAAGGAAAGTACAAAGCAAGAGGAATATGCAAAGTGTAAGGAACAGAACAAAAACCGGAACTAGCCAGGCATTCAATACAATTGTGATATTGATTCAGACTATCCAAGCGAAACAGACATTGTATTGACAGAACAGTACTTTGAGAATAGCAAAAGTGAACACAAATTAGAACTACAAGGATCAGTACTTGATCTAGAGAGTGAAAACCAAGCATACACCTACAAAATCAAGTGTTTAACCTCATACATAGCAGATATTGACTACACATTACACAGGAGCAATGTACAGGAGTACTACAATGGATACAACACCCTAGCCAGGTCTAGGAATAAGAGAGAAAGTAAAATACCTGGATATATATAGTCTCAAATAGAAATACCAAGTTTTTTAGAGTATCAGAGCATACATTACATTAAATCTGTGAACAAACAATCCTATAGTAATACTTTACAATTGAAAGCAGTCCCAGGCAAGGCAAACACTAGTAGTATTAGTGAGAACAATATTAATTCAGAGTGTAGCAAACTATACAGTTCAAAGCTACATATTAAGTACAGTAAGTATAAGAATAGCTCAAGCAGTAGTTCAAGAACAAACAACAGACACAAGTATAGTAAAGCACTAAATAATGTTCAGAAAGGCAGATTTGCATCAGTAAGACCTTCAGAGAGCCTAGCAAAGAATAGCTATACATACAGAGCAATACAGAGCTCTAGGAGACAGAGAAAGGGAAATTTCAACCTAGGATCACACCCAGACAGTAATAATTCAGATTCCTCTTCATCCAATGACAACAATCAAAGTAATACTTTATTCGAACTGTCAGACATCAATTCGAGTGATACAGAGCCTACTAAGAAGTGTAAGAAACACTTAAGGAAGAAACAGAACAAAGAACTCCTCAAATTGAAGATACAGATGTACAGTGTAGAACTAATTAGCTCCTAC
>NW_006760386.1:4126392-4165057 GCF_000271605.1 Fomitiporia mediterranea MF3/22
TAGGTTTTATTAAGGGAAAAGTAATGAATTTCTATTTGCAAAAGATTACAAACCATGAGTATAGATGGACACTTGCTCAATTCTTTAGAGGACTTATAGACTTTTGTTTCCCTTCCAACTTTGCTGAAATACTGTAGAAAGAGTTCAACACTTTGAAACAAGGTAATAGGAATATTCAGGATTATTTGTATAATCTAGAAATGAAAGCTACAAATCTAGGAGACATTTCTTAGCAATATTTGACTAGACAGGCATAGTATAGATTGAATTCCAAGTACTAGAGGCAATTACAATTAGATTGCTTGAATCCAGACACTGTATATTATTCAATCTTCAAGAATAGGCTTGAAAGCATTGAGAAAGCAAATGAATCCATAGGAATCAAATGGTACATAGATTCCAGACAACATTTCCATCTGTAAGGATGTAGCAATGATTCTCAGAGTGATTATTTGCATACAGACAGTTCTGATAATTCAGGAAACAATCAAGGTACTCTACAGGATAGTGAATACAATGATTCAGACTACAGTGACTCTAGTCAGTATACTACACATACAAGCAGTACAAATGCCAAAGGAAAGGCTAGGCAATTGTATTATCCATTGAGGAACAATGACTAGTATGAAAGTGAGACAGAAAACAATTACAGGACATATGCTACAGGTTTCAAACATTATTCCCAATCAAAATTGGATGAAATGAGAGCAAAAGGACTATGTTTTATTTGCAAACAAGATGACCACTTAGCTAGGAATTGTCCTACTTGTAATACAATCATATTGAACAATGTGTAGGATAATAGTTCATCATCTAGTAATGTTAGTATCAGTTACACTACTTTAGATAAGTTAGCAGACAACTTGGACAGTAAGAACTACATAGAATTAGAGTCAATTACAGACTATGACACAGATTCTTACATATCTAGCAGCAATATACATGTTTTATCAATTTGGATACTTTGTGAAGGTACTACTAAGGATTCAGTAACAGAACAAGAGAGTTCTACAACAGAACACAAGTTCAGGCATACAAACAACACATTTGAAAGGGCAAATTCAGTATATTTGAGACCCTATGAGACTACAGCACTTAGGCATTGTACTACAGGCATTTAGTACAGGAATAAACATTGTAGAAAGTCTAAACATTGAGATAGACAATTGTATAGTATATACAATAACATTTTACACTTGAGAGTAAAGGCATACAGTGTAGAAAGGATTCTACAGGACTACAGATATGTATAGCACATGGAAAGGACTAGGAAACATGTATACAACTATTGTTTCAAGGAATCTAAGACACTACAGGTGTAAAGTAATGCATACATAAACACTTCAGAGACACTACTACCAATTCTTAGAGCCACAAATCGAAACAATGCTCTTAAGAAATACAGGCTGTTCACAGACAACAGGAATACGTACCAGGACATCAGGAAAGGACCTGAGAATGTTAGAAGATCAGAATATAACCAGCCAGATAGTATTATAGTTTATAAGGCAATGTAAATAGTAAACTACACAAGCAGGACAATCTATCAAGCATTACTAGACTATAAAATACAACTACTCTTAAATACTAAGAAATATTTCAATCTAAACAATTCACACAGGTATTCTATTAAGTTAGAAGGCTACATCACACATTGAAAGACAGACATTAGTACATTAAGTAAGGAAAAGTGTATATACATCAAGGATAAGATGATACCACTCTAGAATAAGTATTAGGCATAGAGATACATTAACAGTGATAGAAAGACACAGACATATGCATACACAGTCAATTCTATTCAGTACAGGAAGAGATACAAGATTAGTATTGAGTACTACAAAGGAACTACATCAGTTGACATTAGAACAGACATTTCCATCTTCAGGATTGAAGAAACAGTCTATAATGAGCATGATTAAAGGAATTCGCATAGAACAATGTTCTATAAGGTACAATTAGATGTTATGCTACGAAACTATTCAGTTCATGATGAAGAATTGTTTAGAAACGTTAGAACCAGCTCAGACTACAAGGATATATTGTACAGAACACAGTTTCAGGAGAACATAAGGTATTACATTGTGAAATACATCTTCAGACAGTTAGGATTCATTAGAATAGACTCAGGATACTTTATTAGATGTATTATGAACATTACAGGCACTCAAACAGATGTGCTAGCACACATATACTCAGGATACATAGTAAGTATCAAGGTATTCAAGGTACAGGATGACAATTACAACCTACAGGATGTAGAACCACTACAATCTATACACTACAATGATAGTAAGACACTACTGAGATCAGGAAACAATACACATTGTATGGAACAAAGTACAGAAGTTCAGAGGGTAACTTCAAGCTAGAGAACAGGTTTGGAACCTAGACAATCTACTTAATCTGCTCAATCTGCTCAAACAGATTATCACACTGCTTCAAGGGAAAGCAAAGGCAATACACATACAGCCAGCAAATATTAGAGCAATAGTAAATTAGTAATGCCTGAACAGACTATTCAAGTATTCAGGAATGATACTTTAATGCTACAGAAGGAAATAGAGCATCAGGAAGCTCTAGGACATCTATTGAACAATAATACAGTTCAATCTACTCTAGGAATGAGTAGTTACAATCAGTTTGAAGTACAAAATCATGCAGAGAACCTCTCTAGACACTACAGATATGTTCTAGGACAGTACCAGATGTTTTACACTGAAAATGAAGTCATATTTCGATGAGAGGGCAAGAGGCACACACATTGCATTGCATACACACTCTTTGAGCATACAATCATGTTTGAACATACATTTCTCTTACATGGATTGCTACAAAACAATTTTGCAAAGGACTTTGCAGGACCAGACAGTATCAGTACTATAGGAAACAGGACACATAATAGGTACACAAGGAAAGAATACATTAGTACAAGGACAAGTACACAGAAAGACAGGAAGTCAATGCTAGAGCACATTGATCTATACATGGATTTGCTAAATGAACAGAGAATTGGCAGCATACATTTAGGACTTCAGGCAGTGCTACTGTGTATACAGACAGGACATTTCATTAAGACATACATGGAACAACACAGTATACAGACAGTTACAGCATTCAGGAAAGTAGAGAACACTACTTGGACACATTGTGATAGAACATCACACTATGAGACATTGAAAGTATACTCAGATGATTCAGGAATCGAATCAGTCAACTTACAAAGACACAAACGAGTCGAGACACAAGGAAACAGTATAAGAATACAGTAGAACATTCATCACACACAGAGATACTGTGTATATACACACATATCTAGTAATATTAGGCTCATACATTACAATCTCATTGAAATCAAAACAATATTTTCATTCAAGGACAGATATTACACTCTACATTACACTCTACAATTAGTATTTAGACATCAGGCTCAACAGGATATCCAGTTTTGTATCACAGTTGGTTATTGCATGAAAAAGAGTACACATTTGGACATATTCTACCAGGCACTACATTTGTAGGAACTAGTCTATTAGAAAAATCAAGGACATAGTAGAGGAATTTTGGAATACATCTCTACTACCTATTATTGTATGACTATTCTACAGGAGCAGAGAAATGCACAAGGTCAGCTAGAAGCAGTAACACTAATACATTCTATTGAGGAAGAAGGCTATAGCTTTGTTGATCAGGGATTTACCTCTGTACTTCCTAAAGACATGGGAGAAGAGAATATTTGTAATTACCACACTGCCAGAATTTCCACTTCTATACATATTAATCTACACTGTATGTCTCAGAATACTCAAGAGCCAAAACACCATATCTCCCTAGGAACTCCACTGATTCCCTTCGAAAAGTGTTGTATTGATAGCAACAATCAAGAGGCAAATTTCCTACTAATTGACTATACAGTAATATTGACTATGTTTAATTCTATTAACGTTTTATCTAGTTTCACATAGTTCAGAACCATGTTACTCACTGTCTAGAACACTACCACCATCTCAATACTCATCAGATTGACTTTGGATCAGTTCAGAGAGGCAGTACTACATTATGACAATGTTTCCCATACACATGGGCAAGGTATTTTATTATTTACTTACTACTAACTATTACTTTTGGTAAGTTCACCACCTTTTTCTACTGATTTTTAGTATTTAGGACTAAATGCTAGAGGGCAAGTGTAAGGATTTGATTTACTGGTTCGTATTTTATTATTACTACATTGCTGATTGTGTCAGATCATTACACAGTAGGACCCACAAGTGCATATATTCTCATTGTAGTTAGTTACACTTTCTCCTCATGTATCTACACGTGTATACCCCTATAAAAGACAGTATTGACTGCTGGGTAAAGGGGATTCTTTTCCCCTGACCCCTCACTCGAGTACTAGGTTATCCCAGTCAGTAGTTGAGTGAACTAAGGGCAATTAGAATTCTCTTGTGAGGAACAGTGAGTTTCCTTACATCTTAATACATGTTTGAATGCCATTATTATAGTAATAGTTTTGCTAATAATTGTAATATTGTCAACATGCATAAATGTTATAAGAATCGTTTTATTATTTTGTTTCTTATAAAATACAGTGTAATCATAATTAGCTTGTTCTAATCCAATCTTAAGTAGTAGTTTGGTAATCTTCTTGTACCATTGTCTACCTACTTGTTTCAACCTGTATAACACTTTATTTAAACATAATGCCTGTCCAGGTTTAATATCTGTAAGTAGCTTGCCTGGTAACAGTTTCACATAAATGAGTTTGTCCTCATTTAGTTCTCTGTAAAGATATGCAGATTTTACATCTATCTAATGTATCTCATAGTTCTTAGATGCTACCCAAGATAACAATAATCATACTGTTGATAGTTTTGTTACTAGGGCAAATAAGTCATTAGAATAGAAATCTATTCCATTCTTTTGTAACACACATAGACAAAGAACAGTAGATCAAAGCTATGAAGGATGAAATACAGTCACTTCAACAACAAAATGTGTGGATATATACTATCCCTCCTATGAATACAAATATAATTGGAACGAAATTTGTCTATAAAATCAAAAGACTGGCTAACAGCTGAATAGACAAATACAAAGCATGATTTGTAGTGTAAGGATACACTTAGCATTGTAATATGTTAATGGATCACTATAGATTTTGTTGAGGAATTTGTTAAATTCTGTTAGATACATAACTAGGTTTATATCATCTTTGTAATTTAAACCTATAATTTGTTTAACCAGTCTTTGCTCTTGTGTAGAGTGTTGTATGACAGGTTCTTTGTCTTTATTATTGTTATTAGGAAGAGTTTTATCATTGTTTAATGTATCATTGTTATGATTATTCTCTCCTTCAATCCTAGACATTAGTTTGTCTATGAATTGTATATTGTATTTGACAGTAACTTTATTATTATGGCACACTAAGTGACCTTTACTGTTAGTATCATAACCTAGCCATTGTGTGTATTAGCCTCTAGGTTGTAGTTTATGTGTTCGTTCGTTTTGTATGATACAATATGTGCTGAATTCTCATATATTATCTATTTGATAATGTTTGTTATACTGTTTGTAATATGGTGTTGTAAAATTAATAGTAACTCTCAGTGTTCTGTTATGAATAAACGTTTGATATTGTACTACATATACTCAGAATTTCATAGGTAACTTTGCTGATAACAGACATGTATGTACACTGTTAAAGATAGTCTTATGTATACATTCTACAACTCTGTTTTGTTGTAGTGTATCATGTACTGTTAATCTGTGTATTGTTCCTTGACTTTCAATATACATAGTGAAGTCTTTACTTAGGAACACTGTATCATTATCACTTTGAAGAGTTTTAACTCTTATACTGTATTGTGTAAAGAGTCTTGTTGTATACTTTACATATTCAGTGAAAGCATTGCTTTTATACTGTATAGGTAGTATAGTTACCTATTGTGTAGTATTGTCTACAATAGTAAAAAGGTATTTGTACTTACTGTAAGCTTGTACTGGGGCAGGTCCTCAAATATTAATGTGGAGATGATCTCCATAACATTGTGTAAGAGGTGTAGTTTGTATTTTTGGTATTTCATTGTGTTGTATATTTGCTTTGATACAATCTGTACACTGTACATTTTTATCATCTGTTATCCTTTAACTTATAATCTCAGGATACTCTTGTATGAGTTTGTGCAAGTAATTGAAATTAACATAACCTATTTGTCAATGTAAATCAATGATAGTAATTACCTTAATAGATTGTTTATTATGATGAGAAACTATCATATACAAGTTATTTTGTACATGTATTTCACCAATCTTTGTATGAGTAGGAGAATAAATAATACATTCATTGTTTGTTTTTGTTAAAACATATCCTGCTTTACATAATAGTGCTTCACTAACAAGTGTGAAGTTCAGATTGGGATGATAGTATACATTTTGTAGTAAAATCGTATTCACCTTAGTATGCTCATTGTCTTTATCTTGTAGTTTTACATTAAATGTCATTACTCTACTTTTGCTAAGTGTGAATAACAATTTATTTGCAATCATAATGTTTATTAGGGTCGAGTTCCAGACATTTGTAAGACAGAACAAGTATGGAGTAGTGTGTACATTTGTGCTAGAGTCTAATATATTAACACAATGTATTAGTTCAGTATCATTATAATGTATTATATTGATACATATGTTTGGATCATACTTGAAGTCCTTAATGACTTCTTTTGTATTGTCAAATAAGTTCATAAAGTCATCTACTTGTATGACACTATCCTCTTGTACTTTGAATGCTGAGAATACATTAGATTCAGCAAATAGAGTGGATTCAGCAGATAGAGTAGATTGAACAGGTAAGCTGCTAGAGTTTAATGCTAAGGCTTCTACAATTACAGACTCTAGTATTAGTGTTTCATTAATGTCTTTAATGAATACTGTTTTGTTATTGTCTCTAATGAATACTACTGTAGTAAGTGCAGGTTGAGACAACATAGTAGTAGTAGTAGAAGTAGTAGCTGTTTGTCTATGCTTTTTCTTTCAAGCTTCTATTATTTTGCTTGTTAGGGGATTTCAGCAGTCTTTTGACATATGCCTGTACTTATTACAATTGAAGCATTTAACTTTACTATAAGGCTTTGTTTTACCTTTAGCTACACTTTTGCCTTTTGTTTGTAGACTGTCTTGTTCAGTATCTTGTTTCGTTTGGGAGTACTAAGAATGATACTCAGTATATATGTTTTACAATTTGTGTATCAACTTAGCTAGTGTCAGAATGTCTTTCTAAGCTGCTGTAACTGTTAGTAGTTGATTATAATAGGTAATCTGCCTGTCTAGCATTGTTGCTACCCATCTATACTCACAAGGAGTAGTAAGGTTAATTGCTGAGATGTACATATTGTTATTAGGGGCTTTATTATGTGTAGACAACTGTCTGTAGATTTGTTCAATATTGTCTAACATCTTATCAAACTGTAATACATGCCCTTTAACTGTAAACAATGTAGATATGTCTACAGCATGTGTCATCATTGTTTGAACATTGTATTGTTCAGAAAGCACCTTTATAAGACTTCTGACACTTGTATGTATTGTAAAGTTTGTATAAATTGTATCAGTTATTGTTTTCATTATACAATAATACAAAATGTTACTTGTATGTATGCTAGCATCATTAGAGGAAGGGGGATTGTGCTCTAGATGGTCTAAGAGCATTATAGCAGCAAGTACACTGTGTATGTATAAGTATTATATCTTGTATCCCTTCACACTAGTCAACTTTTCTGTTCTCTTAAAGAACTTTGTAATGTTAGAGTCCTTTATTATAGTGTTAACAAAGGTATGTGTTATAGACAACATTGTGATAGGTTTGGAGGGAGAGGAAGGTCTAGGGCTTGGTGTGCTAGCAGGAGGTGAAGGCATTCTGTAAGAGCAAGTATGTAGGAGCATTTAATGAGTACTAAGGCTCATAACCTTTTAACAAGTATAGTAGTAGTGTCTCTAAACTCTCTCTTATTAAGACATAAAGCAGGTGTCTGCCTTATATACTACATAATAAAGTCTAATAGTCTAAGACATTCCAAGTGTAGTAACACTACATAAGGCAGTTGGGGATTTCCTAATCTAGAGTACAATCTAATAACAGAGTATTCTTATAATTTATTATTAATTTGTAGAGACTAAACACAGTTACAATTAAGGATACAGTAGTTCTGCCAAACATGGAACTGATTGTCAAAAGCTGTAAAGATTGTGTTTGTTATATACAACTTGACTTACATATTATATTTGATTAGAGGAGTTTGAATAAGTAGTCTAGAGATCTGACAACTTTCTAGACACTTCTAGGAATGTTTTGCTTGACAGTATTACTAATAGGTTACACTAACTCAGTACAGATTCTACACAATAACTTAGTGTTCATTCATTGTAACAAGATTCTGAATGTTACAAACCTGTCTACTAACAACATTCTAGTAATTATACCCTACTTAAGATACAAGAATGTAGACAGAACAGAGGAGACACTTCCTGAGAATGTAGGAATACAGAGATTTGTATACAAGTATTTGATAGACATAAATCGGATTTTGCAGAGGGTGAAAGCTGTAGGAGGAATGTTTTCTAGGAAAAAGATAATACTTTATAATGAATCTGTAATATTTGTTAGGCACAAACTGACATACTTAGAGAGGGAGGCTGAAGAATTGTGAATACAGAAGGTTAGGGATTAGCTACCTTGTGAGAGTGTTACAGAAGTCAGAGGGTTTCTTAGAATAGTAGGAGTACTTTGTGTTTTCATTCAGAATTATACAAAGCTAGTACAACTACTCAATTGACTCACACAAAAGAACTTAATATTTGTCTAAGATAATAAAGTACAGGTATTTATAGACACACTCAAGGAAGCAGTTTTACATTGCCCTACATTAACACTAATCAACTACAAGTTGGATTTTTTTTACCTAGTAATCTTAATTGTAGATTTGGCTATCATTAGAGTAGGATAGTATATTTGTTAAGAGCACTTAGACTACAAACAAAGGATAAATCAATTTGGATCCATTAACTAGAACACAACCTAGGCACAATATTTGTAAGCAAAAATAGAGCTGTTCAGACTTTATTGTACACTTTACACATTATACATTTATCTTATAAGAGTTAGGAAATTAATTGTGGAAATGAACTGTAAGGATTTGATTTACTTGTTTGTATTTTATTATTACTACATTACTGATTAAGTCAGATCATTATATAGTAGGACTCATAAGTGTATATATTCTTATTATAGTTAGTTACACTTTCTCCTCATGTATCTACACATGTTGTACCCTTTATAAAGACAGTATTGACTGCTAGGCAAAGGGGATTCTTTTCCCCTAACCCCTTACTCAAGTACTAGGTTATTCTAGTTAGTAGTTGAGTAAACTAAGAGTAATTAGAATTCTCTTATGAGGAACAGTGAGTTTCCTTACATATTTTTGACTGTACCTACCTAGCACCAAAACCCCTTGCTGGACACTGAGAAACTAAAGGGTCTGATCAACCCTAGGTCTCCCTTGTTATCTAGTACCTCTCAGGAATTTTTAGTGAGTAAAGTTGTGATTTTTGAGTAGAAACAGAGACTACTTACTAAATTAGCCCCTAGTAGATTCACAATACTTTAGAACACTGTAGAACACTTCTAGAATACATTAGAACATATTAATATAGACTAGTGCTGGATACACTAGAGGTTTACATTGATTAGATGAGTCAAGGACTATACATCTGTGAAGGCAAAAAGGAATGAACAAGTGTATATCAAGTTTATAAGTAATAGACAACAAGATTATCCATTAGATATTGATTACAATGTGGCTGCTAAGCCTTGACAGACAATTCCTAGAGGGTACCCAAGTCCAGATATTAATACTAACATGCTAGAATGTAAGTCCTTATCCCTTGTAAGCTAGAGGCAATCTAATGAACTTATTCCAGGTAATAAGTCCTTGTCTACACAAGGCTAGAAGCACTCTAATAAACCTTTACATACTAGTAACATAGAATTAAGGTATGTAACTGTACTAGCACATATAGTTAGACAGACACATACTGTAGAGTAGACACTAGTAAGTATTAACCTTACTAGGCTTAAAGAAATAGCAAATAGTAGTACAGAGAGTAGAAATGCTCAGGTGATTGGATTTGAGGATTTGTCCAATCAAGTACAGAAGGTTGGGTTTGAGGATTCAACTGACTGAGTACAGGCAATTGAGCTTGAGAATTTGCTTGATTAATTTCAGACTACTAAGTTTAAGGATTCACTTGATAGAGAACAGGCAATTTGGATTAAGAACTTACTAAATCAATTTGAAGGACTAACAGTAAGTATTAAGACATTTGCAAGCTAGTACAAGAGTTATAGAGTGTATATAGTTAGTATTAGTAAGAGTGTGGATGAGTATCTAGTGAGTACACTTATTTTAGAACAGAAACACATTAACAACATTAATATAGAGGGTAATCAGACACTTAAGACCCTTTTAGACAGTAAAGAAAGTAGCCAGGACTCAGAACACAAGAGTAACAAAGGCTAGAAGAGCCAGGCATTAGAACTACAGAGATCTGATAAGGAACAAGACTTCTAGAAGGTAAGTAAGACCTTCAGACACATTGTAAGAGTTAGAGTAATTAGGATAAACATAGGACATGTCAGCCTATTCCACAGTTTGATAAATATTAAGGATTTGAATAAGAGAACATACAAGTTTGATAGAATGTATTAGGAAGAGGAGAAAGCAACTCCTTCATCAAACAAGAGTAGACTTAATAGTATAGTAACAGAAAAGTGTAAAACACTTTAGGCAGGCTACAGAACAAAAGCCAGACATACTATAGTACCTACAGACAGTAGAGATCATAACTATCAGTCTAATGGTGTAGAAGAAACACTCAAGAGTCTAGACAAACAATTGTATTTGTAGAAAGTGAAAGGAAAGTATAAAGTGAGAGGAATATGTAAAGTATAAGGAACAGAACAAAAACCAGAACTGCCAGACATTCAATACAATTGTGAAATTGATTCAGACTATCCAAGCAAAACGAACATTGTATCAACAGAACAGTACTTTGAGGATAGCAAAAGTGAATACAAATTAGAACTATAAGGATTAGTACTTGATTTAGAGAGTGAAAATCAAGTATACACTCACAAAATCAAGTGTTTAACCTTATACATAGCAGATATTAACTACACATTGTACAGGAGCAATGTACAGGAGTACTACAAAGGATACAACACCCTAGCCAGGTCCAGGAATAAGAGAGAAAGTAAAATACCTAGATATATATAGTCTTAAATAGAAATACCAAGTTTTTCAGAGTATCAGAGTATACATTACATTAAATCAGTAAACAAACAATCCTATAGTAATACTTCACAATTGAAAGCAGTCCCAGGCAAGGCATACACTAGTGGTATTAGTGAGAACCATATTGATTCAGAGTGTATCAAACTATACAGTTCAAAGCTATATATTGAGTACAGTAAGTATAAGAATAGCTCCAACTGTAGTTCAAGAACAAACAATAGACACAGGCATAGTAAAGCACCAAATATTGTTCAGAAAGGCGGATTTGCATCAGTAAGACCTTCAGAGAGCCTAGCAAAGAATAGCTACACATACTAAGTGATACAGAGCTCTAGGAGACAGAAAAAGGGAAATCTCAACCTAGGATCAGACTCAGACAGTAATAATTCAGATTCCTCTTCATCTAATGACAATAATCAAAGTAATACTTTATTCGAACTGTCAGACATTGATTTGAGTAATACTGAGGCTACTAAGAAGCACAAGAAACACTTGAGGAAGAAACAGAACAAAGAACTCCTTAAACTGAAAATACAGATATGTAGTACAGAACCAATAGCTCCTACAGTATACTCAGGTGAACCAGACTTGCAGAAGTATACAAAGTTTGTTATTGAAGTCAATCAGTACATGAAACAATCAGGACTTTATCATTTCCCTAAGAGCCAAGTAAGGATAATGCTAGGTTTTATTAAGGGAAAAGTAATGAATTTCTATTTGTAAAAGATTGTAAACCATGAGTATAGATAGACACTTGCTCAGTTCTTTAGAGGACTTATGGACTTTTGTTTCCCTTTCAACTTTGCTGAAATACTGTAGAAAGAGTTCAATACTTTAAAACAAAGTAATAGGAATATTCAGGATTATTTGTATAACCTAGAGATGAAAGTAACAATTCTAGGAAACATTTCTTAGTAAGAATTGACTAGACAGGCATAGTATGGATTGAATTCCAAGTACTAAAGGCAATTACAATTAGATTGCTTGAATCCAGACACTGTAGATTACTCAATCTTTAAGAATAGGCTTGAAAGTATTAAGAAAGCAAATGAATCCATAGGAATCAAATGGCACATAGATTCCAGACAATATTTCAATCTGCAAGGATGTAGTAATAATACTCAGAATGATTATTTGTATACAGACAGTTCTGATAAGTCAGGAAACAATCAAGGCACTCTACAGGATAGTGAAAGTAATGATTCTGATTATAGTGATTCTAGTTAGGATACTATGCATACAAGCAGTGTAAACACTAAAGGAAAGGCTAGGCAATTGTATTATCCATCAAGGAACAATAACTAGTATAAAAGCAAGACAGGAAACAATCACAGAACATATACTACAGGTTTCAAGCATTATTCCTAATTAAGATTGAATGAAATGAGAGCAAAAGGACTATGTTTCATTTGTGAACAAGATGATAATTTAGCCAGGAATTGTACTACTTGTAATACAATCAGATTGAACAACACACAGGATAATAGTTCATTATCTAGTAATGTCAGTATTGATTACACTACTATAGATAAGTTAGCAGACAACTTGGACAGTAAGAACTATATAGAACTGACATCAAATGATAGCTATGATACAGATTACTTTTATCCAGTGGTTTCCTACATGTTTTATCAATTTGGATACCTTATGAAGGTACTACTAAGGATTCAGTAATGGAACAAGAGAGTTCTATAACAGAACACAAGTTCAGGCATGTGAACTACACATTTGAAAGGGTGAATTTAATATATTTGAGACCCTATAAGACTACAGTACTTAGAAATCGAATTGCAAACAAGCAGAACTGTATGAAACAGTACTAGATACATATATTAAGGCACAGGCAATTGTATAGTGTATACAATAACATTTTATACTTGAAAGTACAGGCATACAGTGTAGAAAGGATTCTACAAGACTATGGATACACATAGCACATGAAAAGGACTAGGAAACACACATACAACCATTGTTTCAAGGAATCTAAGACACTACAGGTACAAGGTAACACATATATAAACACTTTAGAGACACTACTACTAATTCTTAGAGCTACAAATTAAAACAACACTCTTAAGAAATACAGGCTGTTCACAGACAACAAGAATGTATACTAGGACATTAGGAAAGGACCTGAGAATGTTAGAAGATCAGAATATAACCAGCCAGATAGTATTATGGTTTACAAGGAAATACAAATAGTAAACTACACAAGCAGAACAATCTATTAAGTATTACTAGACTATAAACTACAACTACTCTTAGATACTAAGAAATATTTCAATCTAAACAATTCATACAGGTATTCTATTAAGTTAGAAGACTACACAACACATTGAAAGACAGACATTAGTACATTGAGTAAGGAAAAGTGTATATACATTAGGAATACAATGATACTGCTTCAGAATAAGTATCAGGCATGGAAATATATTGACAGTAATAGAAAGACACAGACATATATACATAGTCGATTCTAATCAGTACAGGAAAGTATTCAAAAGTGAAGAACTGCTACAGACATTTTCAGAACCAGTAGAATGTTCAGACATTCAGGTATATCAATTCTGCAACATTATAGACAATTTGTATAAGATTGTAGAACATAATGTTCAATACTAACAGACATTCATACAACAAAGGATACACAATTGAATTAGCAAGTTAGTATCAAACTACAGGAAGAGATACAGGATTAGTATTGAGTACAACAAAGGAACTATGTCAATTGACATTAGAACAGACATTTCTAGCTTCAGGATTGAAGATACAGTCTATAATGAGCACAATTAAAGTAATTCGTATAGAACAACGTTCTATAAGGTTCAATTGGATGTTACACTACAAAACTATTCAGTTCATAATGAAGAATTGTTCAGAAACATTGAGACTAGCTCAAAGTACAAGGATCTATAGTATACATTGTATCTACAGCAGAACATAAGGTATTACATTGTAAAATACACCTTCAGACAGTTAGGATTCATCAGAATAGACTCAGGATACTTTATTAGACATAGTATGGACATTACAGACACTCAAACAGATGTACTAGCACACATATACTTAGGATATATAGTAGGAATCAGGTTATTCAAGCTACAGAATGACAATTACAATCTACAGGATGTAAAACTCCTACAATCTATACAACATAATGATAGTAAGACACTATCAAGACTAGGAACAGATACACATTGTATGGAACAAAGTACAGAAGCCTAGAGAGTGACTTCAAGCCAGAGAACAGGTGTAGAACCTGGACAATCTGTACAATCTACTCAAACAGATTATCACACTGCTTTAAGGGAAAGTAAAGACAATACACATACAGCCAGCAAATATTAGAGTGATAGTGGATTAGCAATAATCAAACAGACTATTCAAGCATTCAGGAATAATATTTCAATGCTCTAGAGAGAAATAGAGTATCAGAAAGCTTTAGAACATCTATTGAACAATAATACAGTTCAATCTACTCTAGGAATGAATAGTTACAATCAGTTCAAAGTACAAAAACATGTAGAAGACCTCTCCAGACACTCTAGAAAGGTTTCAGAACTATACCAGACGTTTTACACCAAAAATGAAGTCATATTTTAACAAGAGGGTAAGAGGCACACACATCACATTGTGTATATTCCCTTTGAGCATACAATTATGTTTGAACATACATTTTTCATACTTGAGATACTACAAAACAATTTTGCAAAGGACTTTACAGTACCAAACAGTATTAGTACTATAGGAAACAGAACACATAATAAGTACAAGAGGAAGAAATACATTAGTACAAGGACAAGTACACAGAAAGTCAGGAAGTCAGTGTTAGAACACATTGATCCACACATGGATTTGTCAAATAAACAGAGAATTAGCAGTATACACTCAGGACTTCAGGAAGTACTACTGTACATACAGACAGGATATTTCATTAAGACATACATAGAACAATGTAGTATACAGACAGTTACAGTACTCAGGAAAGTAGAGAACACTACTTGGACACATTGTGATAGAACATTGTACTATGAGATATTGAAAGTATACTCAGATGATTCAGGAATCGAATCAGTCGACTTACAAAGACACAAACAAGTTGAGACACAAGGAAACAGTATGAGAACACAGTAGGACATTCATTGTGTACAGAGACACTGTGTATATACACACATATCTAGTAATATTAGGCTCATACATTACAATCTTATTGAATTTGAGACAATATTTTCATTAAAGGACAGATATTACACTCTAGGTTACACTCTGTAATTAGTATTCAAACATTAGGCTCAGTAAGACATTCAATTTTACATCACAGTTGGTTATTACATGCAAAAGAGTACACATTTAGAGACATTCTACCAATACAAGCACAAAGTATTACATTTGCAGGAACTAGTCTATTGGAAAAATCAAGGACATAGTAGAGGAATTTTGGAATACATCTCTGCTACCTATTATTGTATGACTATTCTACAGAAGCAGAGAAATGTGCAAGGTCAGCTGGAAGCTACAACACTAATACATTCTATTAAGGAAGAAGGCTATAGCTTTGTTGATCAGGGATTTACCTCTACACTTCCCAAAGATACAGGAGAAGAGAATATTTACAATTACTATACTGCTAGAATTTCCACTTCTGTACATATTAAACTACACAGTGTGTCTCAGAGTACTTAAGAGCCAAAACACTATATCTCCTCAGGAACTCTACCAATTCTCTTCAAAAAGTGTTATATTAATAGCAACAATCAAGAGGCAACTTTCCTACTAATTGACTATACAGTAATATTGACTATGTTTAATTCTATTAATGTTTTATCTAGTTTTACATGGTTCAGAACCCTGCTACTCACTGTCTAGAACACTATTACTGTCTTAATACTCACTAGATTGACTTTGGATCAGTTCAGAGAGGTAGTAATACATTACAAGAATGTTTCTCATATGTATGAGTAAGGTATTTCATTATTTACTTGTTACTAGCTGTTACTTTAAGTAAGTTCTCCACCTTTTTTACTAATTTTTAACATTTAGGACTAAATGCTAGAGGGCAAGTGTAAGGATTTGATTTACTGGTTTGTATTTTATTATTACTATATTGCTGATTAAGTCAGATTATTGTACAGTAGGACTCACAAGCACATATATTCTTATTGTAGTTAGTTACACTTTCTCCTCATGTATCTACATGTGTTGTACCCTTTATAAAGACAGTATTAACTACTAGGCAAAGGGGATTCTTTTCCCCTAACCCCTTGCTCAAGTACTAGGTTATCCTAGTCAGTAGTTGAGTGAACTAAGGGTGATTAGAATTCTCTTGTGAGGAACAGTAAGTTTCCTTACATGAACACAGTGTATGTAAAGAGAATGCTTAATAAGCCTGATCTACAGTCTAATGTTACAATCAATTACTAGATAGCTAGTATTTTACTATTTGATTTCAAGTTCTGTTATATTCCTACATTAGATTTCAAGTGTACAGACAGACTATCATAATACTAAGTAGTGTCTAAAGACCTCTCAGACAATAAGATGTATAAGGACTGGATTAATGATTTGTACAGATTTTACACAGTAGAGATAGAGTTAACACAACACAGATGTCAGTTAGAGGTTTGTAGGAGTGTAGAACACAAAGCCTTGTTAGTTGAGTGTAAAGAAACACAAGCCTAGGCTTTATATATAATGTACTAGGAGACACACAATAACATTATTAATGAAACATTCTAGGCAAACAAGAATGTAACACAGACTATAATTTCCAGCAGATTGTAACATAGATTAGTCTTAGAAGTGGTTATTCTAAAACAGAACTAGAATTGGATATGCTAAGATAGACTAGAGTAAACTGACCTAGAGTGTAGAGAAACAGGAGTTGAAGTAGACATGGAACAACAGGAACAAGTAGCTGGAGGCAAGGTTTCTAGAGTTGTACATACTAGGGAGCCAGTAGGAGTGAACAACAAAGCTGAAGGAGATGATCTAGATCTGACAAGGCTTGTACACACTATTTGTAGGAGTAAGACTGAGGACTTGAATACAACAGAAGAATGCTTCCTGTAATTACTAACTGCTGGGAAGTAGGAAGCTAGACTGAACACAGTCAAAGAGTATCTTGGATTGCTTCACAAACTAAGTAGAATCACAAATGCTAACTTTCTAATGTTTATATAATATGTAGTATAGTTTTTTGTATAGAACAAAAAGATTTGGTGGTAAGGCCCTGAAGGAAAACATTAGATTGTGCTAGATAGGGACAGGAGATAGGAATTGGTTAGGACAGTATATGAGGACTTAGGACACAAGAGAATCTTTATAGTATGAGCCTAACTATTAGATTGATTCTAGTAGCTATCTCTTGTAAAAGACATTAAGTACTTTATTAGGACTTGTTATATATGTTAGACTCAGCAGATGTAACAGGTACTGATCCTGCCAATTATTCTAGAGATTGTACTACTTTTCCAAAAGATTCATATAAATACAAAGGTTATACTAAAAGTAGGGAGATTCTAATATATTATGTATATACATTGTTTGTTATTAGGGTATCCAGAGTTTTGTATACTTTATATAGAGAACAGAAGGGTAATTAGATAGTTCATTTTTAAGGAACTTCTATACTAATACAGTGTATGTCCCAAGCTTGTAACAGACAATAGAATGCCTTACATTATAGTATTGAACTATTTGTAAGAACAATACTACATTAATCATATTTAGATCTCTGTATATAACTTCTGTACAAATGGGATTATTAAGTAGAAACACTTAGACATACAAGAAGTAATTGTAAAGACTGTAGGAGACAATATTAGACATTAGTATAAATACACACACTCTGTGTTCTGAGCAGAGCAAATTACAATTCAGAAAGTAACTAGGTACTCACCCTATTGTCTTGTTTATAAAGTAGAGCCAATTTTACTGTTTAACCTGAATAAGGTAATATACTTAGTTCTATCTGAAGGATCACTACTATTAATAGAGGAACTAGTAGTAATATAAGTGTGAAAGCTGTAAAAGAGACCAGACAATCTTACACAAATGATAGAACACATTCAGAAAGCTTGTAAGGGATACACAAAGCATTTTACAGAAGTCAATTACAATTGGATTAAGGACTATGATTTTACCCTAAGTGTATTAGTACTGATCTGCAATTTGAAAGTGAGCAACAATTTAGGACAAAAGATGAAACTGTAATACCTTAGACTGTTTGTAGTAGTGTGGAGAACAAAAGGAAACACTTATGTTGTAGTAGAGTTAAACAGAGTAGTGTCTAAGTTATATATTATAGTATTTTGTTTAATTCTGTATTTTCTATGTTTATATTTAACAGTTCCAATCTTATGTCTTATTGAGGTAGTAGAACTAATATAGAAAGGTGTAGACCTGTACAGAATCAGTTATAAGGATACAGATAATTTAGACAACTGTACCTTAAACACTATACTTAAGATAGAGCTAAGTACAGAAGTCACAGATTCCTGATCCAATAGTGTACAATTTTTCAATATACCCTCCTAGTCTTGTACAGGGAACTAGACTTAGAGAGCAATTCCTAAACAGTAACACCTAACTGTTGTGTAAATTCTGTAAAATACTGTGTTTAACTATAGTTGTGTACACTTTATTCTGTCTTACATTCCTTATACTTCTAATCTTCTGTTACATTCTATCTTATTTACAATAGTGTGAAAAACTCATACAATTATTTATAACTATATAATCCTTTATACAAGTTCCTTCCTATTCTATTCTACTTTATTCCTTCCTATTCTATTAATTCTATATATAAACTATAAAAATATCTATCCTTCCATTCTATTTCTCTAAAATCTCTATCTTATCTATTTCCCTATCCATTCCATCTAATTTCTGTTCCTAATATACTTTATTCCTTATACTTCTACTTTTCCTTTTATAAAAACTATACTATTTACATAGATTAAAAGATTAAAAGACTTTACAAAACACAACTCTACATTCTTATTTCTCTATTCATTATCCATTCTATCCTTTCCCTCAATCCCTTACTCTAACTCTTCTAGTCTACTATTTACAGAAGCTTCTACTGTTATAGTAAGGAAGTTCATACTCTACCTTAAAGCTATAATCCTTATATTAAAGTCATTCTTCATTATTATTAACTACAACTCTATATTGTTCAGCTTCTTATTCATCTGTAAGCAAATGCTGTAAACTGTTCTAGCCTTACTGTGTATGATTAGAGGAATGACAGAACACTAGCCTTAACTTGTATTGTACAATTCTACAGTTTACACTCTAGTCTTATACTAGATTCCCTTTAGACTACATTCAGAGTAACAGAATATGTATACTATACACTAGTTTTCTATACAAACAATTACTATTAACACAGTCAAAAATAAGATTCAACCAGATTTACTCAGGTTACTATAGTATAACTAATTCATTATAGTCTAACAAGTAGATCCTTAAGGTCCCTTGTACCTCTTTATACACTTTACACACTCAAGTGTGTAGAAGATTATTCTATCTATCTAATCCAGAGAGAGGTTCTCATCCTTCTTACTTAAAGACACTACCTTAAGCTTCTAGTTTTTTACACATGTTTCCTTACTAGAGACTAGAATCTTTACTTTTATAATAGTACACTTCTTACTCAGAAGTACTAGTACTAACTCTAGACAATAAACAGAGTCAGTATACCTGAAAAACAATTACCCCTCATCTACTATACCTTTCTTATTCCTCTTATTATCCTTCTTCTTTTCTAGCCTTACAACTATCTTAGGAACTAGGAAAAGCTTTGTGTTAGTATAATACAATTTATTAGCTATACTTTACACTCACTAACTACTACCTGTTTCTCCTTCTCTTCTTTCCTTACTTTGACCTTCTCTTTCTCCTTCTTCTTCTTCTCTAACATTGTATATACTTTAGAATCTGTACAAGTAGACTCTTTAGTAGTACACAAATTATTAGTCTTACTATTCTGTGTACCTTTCTTGTCCTATGTCTCAACTACTAGCTTCCTATTTTCTAGCTTTACAATTCCTTTAAGAACTAGGCAAAGACAAAATCAGTAGTACAAGATTTGTTAACTATACTTTTAATTATTACCTAACTTATTCCCCTTCTTAACTACTATCTTTGTATTTTCTGTGTTTATAACAATATTAGAACTTATATAAAAGGTTAAGTTATTGTGTAAGATTTGTTAGCCATACTTACACTTGTACCTTTTAATCCTTCCTTTTCCTTCTTTTCCCTCTACTTTGTTACTAACTGTACTAAGACTATAGCCTTGTTCTTCTCCTTTATGTTAACCTTAACTTTTGTACAGTCTTCCTCCTTTACCTTAGTCTGAGCCTCCTCTTTAGCCTTTACTTGTACTACTTTGTTAGCCTCTGTCTTCACTTTTGCCCTAACAGTAGTCTTGTCCTCCTTTACTTTCACAAGTTCCTCTACTATTACCTTACAATCTACAAGATATTCTATGTTAGTAAACAAATAGGAAAGTAGAAAATTAGAGACTTACTACTAAACTAACCCTCTACTAGTACAGAAACTACCTCCTTACTATCTGAGTCATTATTATTGTGAGTACTATTGTTTATACTCTCTCTGTCTCTAAACTCAGAATCTGTAGTCAAGCTATTAGTTTCCCCCTTTATAACATTGTTCTCTAGTTTACTATCAGTATCAGAATCTGTACAATACATTAGTATATGAGCTAGAGACAATACACTTTGCAGAAGTACTTACTAAGTATACATTCAGCTAGCTTGTCATCCACATTCATTCCCTCACTAGCTACTATGTTGTTGTGTGTATGAAATTTAGAGGAAAATCACAAAACTAGTATAGAAAAGTAGAAGAGAGTACAGTACTTACTGTCAGATTTACTAGAGAGTAGTAATAATATAGTGAAAGTAGTAGAACAAAGCAGGAAGATTAAGTAACAATGTTCTTACACACAGAACTTACATTCAGCCTACTAATCATAAAATCAACTATGTGACTGTGGACAGTCACAAGTAGACACACTAGGAGATGAAACAATCAGTATTATACTAAGAACCAAACATTACATACAGACAATCATAGTAATTAATTCTGAACATTCATGTAACTTATAAAAGTGTCTTCTAAGAACACTCAACTATCCTACATTACAAGCATTTGTAACTAGAACTGTAAACTTGTACAGTCTTAGAAGAGACTTATATAAGTTGCTCACATTACAGGATTTACAGATTATACAGGCTTAGAACACAAGTTGTGTTATAGTAGGTAGCTTAGTAAACTATTATGTTATTATTACCTAGATCAAAGTACTGTAATCTTCTAATCAGATAGAACATTAGGGTAATTAAGTAATAATCTTAGAAGACAGTTAGAATCTCAGAATTCTCTACTCTTTGTTCTGTACCAATCTGATAATATTAGTATGTAAACCTTCTACTTCCTTGTGTAAAGGCTGGAGCCTTACTCAAGAACACAGAACAGGTAAAGACCTGGGATTGATGAGAGGTTGACCTAAGTACAGGAGTAAGTACAAAGATAATCTCTAAGTGTCTACAAATAGCCCTTTATATACTTAACTAAAGTTATGTATGTAATCTCAGAGGTTATACTCTTCCTTACTCTGAAGAAATAAAAAGGGGGGGTAGGAAAGTGATTAATAGAGAGACAAAGGAAAGAATATAGTAAAGGGGGAGGAAGGTGAAATACAAAAGGGTAAGGACAGACAATAAGGAACACACAGTCATAAGTTTAAGAAGGCTTTAACTCATCAAAAGGTAGGGAAGGATTAATAAAGAGGCAAGGGAAAGTATAGTAAGGGGGAACACATAGTAACCAGCCTAGGAAGGCTTCAACTTGTTAATAAAAATGTACAGGGACAAGGACTTTTAACAGAGTTGGTAGAAATAGTATCCCTAAGACAGATACAAGTTGAAGCAAGCTGTTAAAGAGGAACACATAGTAACTAGTCTAGGAAGGCTTTGACTTGTCAATGAAAATGTATGGAGACAAGGACAGGGACAAGGAGTACACATGGTTGAGACATGAAACTGTACTGTTAGGAATGTGTAAATGATACTTAACAAGTCTAGTAAGTACAGTATTACTGTAGATAAGGAGAAGACAACTGAGACATTAACTAAAACACATAGTTAAGACATTAAACAGTACTGTAAGGAATGTATTAATAATACCTAACAGGTCTAGTGAGTACAGTGTTACTATAGATAAGGAGAAGACAATTGAGACATTGACTAAAACACATAGTTGAGACATGAGACAGCTATCCAATTCTGAGGGTGATAAGAGTACAGGTGGTGTATAGGTTAAACAGAGTGTGTAGTAGGAACAGGAGGGTCTATTAATGCTAGAAGGACAAGAGGGGGATGGGACAGGATAGGACAGGACAGGATAGAACAGAACAGGAAAGGACTAGATAATACTAGTAGAGTATAATCCTTAGTTAGGTCTGTGACTAAGAATAACACTAGTAGGAGCTTGATACTCTGACTAGGTCTAGGACTGGAGGTAATACTAGTAGAGGCTCTAGATGTCTAGAACTAGGATTAACACTAGTAGAGGCTTAGTACTCTAACTAGGTCTATAACTAGAAAAGGGACTTTATACTCTAGAAAACAGGAGGTGATGCTAGTAGAGGCCCTATATGTTCAGAACTAGAATTGACACTAGTAGGGGCTTGGTACCCTGACTAGGTCCACAACTGGAAAAGGGGCTTTATACTCTAGAAAACAGGAAGGGAAGGGAAAGGGACTTTATACTCTTAGTAGACAGTAGACAATAACAGTAAACACTAGACAGTGACAGAGTAAGAGATAGTATAGTAAGGAATAGACAGTCTTGACAAACACTTTAACAATAGAGAGATACACATTATAGTAGGTACAACAAGCATACAACAAATATACTATAGTTAACAGCTTAATTGTAATGTCTATTATACTAAAAGTAGACAGTATCTGTCAGTATAGAACCTACAGCTCCTAAAGAGAATTATGTTACAGTTCTAAATATTAGTAGTAGTATTAAGATAGTACTTCCTTGTACAATTTCAGGACTAGGACAGTAGGTCCTTCTACAGCTTGTTTCTTAACAGTGTTCTAGTAGAGCAATTATATAGTAGCTTCTAATCTTAGTAATAGTACTAAGATAGTGTTCTCCTCAAACAATTTCAGGAATAGGATAGTAGGGGCTTCTATAGCTTGTTTCTAAACACTAGCTTGAGATTGTGACAAGTGGTAGAAAGGTTATAAGTAAGAGCAAGTCTGTAGATAATCTGCTTGAAGTGACACAGTAAAGTATATTCTCAAGTAGTAGAACCTTAATTGTAGACAGCTGACTAGACTCATAATAACATACAACATACTCTACTCTAGCACAACTATATACAATCTTTATAGTACATTCTCCTAGAAGCCTAGAACCTCTGATAAGAGTCTGTTAGAAGATTGAAGGTTGGTTAACAGGTGGTAACAATCTCCCTATAAGTTCTTAAGAGAGAACAGGATATCTGTATAATATTTGTAATGCTTGTAATTAACTAGAGTCTTACTATAGAGTACTATAGATGTGTAGTAGATAGTAAATGTGTGGGGGGAAGCTAGGGGGAGGCTAACAATCTAGTAGTACAAGTAAAAGGTAGTAGATAAGAGGTAATTCTTAAATTTTGCAATGTTTAAAAAAAAGTGTAAAGGCTAGAGCCTTACTCAAGAACACAGAACAGGTAAAGACCTAGGATTGATGAGAGGTTGACTTAAGTACAGGAGCAAGTACAAAGATAATCTCTAAGTGTCTACAAATAGTCCTTTATATACTTAACTAAAGTCACATGTATAACCTCAGAGGTTACACCTTGTTTTTAAATCTTACTATTCTATTTGTATAACATTTCCTGTAGCTAGAAAGTAGATTAGTTAAAATTTCTTTATACATTTTTCACCCTATTTCTTTCTAACCTCTAGTAAAAGGTTCTCTTATTTGCTTATAAGTTTCTTATTATTTTACTTTTGTTCAACCCTAACATTTCCCTGTTAGTACTATACTTTTCTAGAACTCAGAAAACATATAAATACACTTACTCATGTACTAGTTATGAGGGAATTCAGAGATAGTTCTCTAATTAATATAGTTCTTGTCTTTTGTCTTAAAAACCTCTAGTATAAGGTATAGTCTTAGTCTTAGTTGTTTTCTGTATTAATCTGCTTACTGTACACTTTGTAAGTGTACATTCTACTCTTCACATTCTCCTTCTGACTTTACACTTATGCTAGAAGAACCTGTATCTGTTTAGAACTACTCTAGTCTTATAGAACTTATAGTTTAGCTCCCCTCAAACTTATTAACTCACCTGTGTTCTTCTCTAGATACATTACAAGAGTTTCAACATTCTATTCTAGCACATTTAGAACTAAGGAAGACACTTACTTATCTGTAAGAACAAGTCTGGTAGAAAGAAATAGTTACAAACATTAATTCTTATTATAATTTATACTATACTTGTAAGATAAGTAAATCAAACAATCAGAAACTATTTAGATTGTTACACCTGCTTCCTTGTAACGATTGCACTCTTGTGCTGAGTGTGTGCAAGCATGCTCCTTACTATGAAGGTGTTGTGAGTGCTTGTAAGTGTTTTTTTTGTTATTAGTTAGCCTACTTGTATCTACTACACATGTAACTGTATATAAAGAGTCTTTGGGCTAAGGGTTAGGGGATTCTTTTCCCCTTCTTGATGCTTGATTACTGATTACCCTAGTCAGTGTATTGAGTGTACTGGTAAAGAAGAGAATCTTCCTCATATAAGACTATTCTATATATCCTTACATATTTTTGACTGTATAAATCAATCCCTATCAATCCTGCTAGGTCATGAGCATTGTCTAGAGTCTGATCAACCCTTGGCATTGTCTTATTGCCTGGCGCAAAGAGCAAGTGAGTTTTGAAAGAGATTTGTAGAGAGAGACAGTAACTACTTACTAGTTGGCTCCTAGTGAGCAAAAATGATCTAGAGTATAGTGAAATGCTTCCTGATTGCAACAAAAACCCCTATCAATACAGTTCAATGTCCTAGACATTGTGAGGACCTTCCTAAGGACAATGTTGAAGATGCTGAGCACACATATCCAGGTTTAGAGAACATAGTAAGTAGTACTAACACAAATGCTAGACATTTAAACTACCTAGGTACTACTTCCTACCTCAAGACAGTGATTTTAATGCTGAAAGGCAACCTTATTGTTCTAGTAAGCTCATATTTGTCTAACAAAGTCCTTACCATTGTCCTAAAGTGTAAGTCCTTGTCCCTTATAGGCTTAAGGCAAAACCAATCACAATCTAGTAATAAGTCCATGTCTATTACAGGCTGGTAGTATACTGATGATCTACCAGGATGTAAGACATTGTCTCTTAGAGGCTGGATGCAACCTGAAGACCAATTACTACTGAAATACTATAGTTACATTTGTATAACAGTACATAGAACAGAGACAGAGTGAATGAGCATGTATATAGGTAGTGTAAAGGGTGAAATGTATGCAAACCACACCCAGGATGAGACTGGTGTTAAGCTTTTCACCAGCAAAGTCTTAGGAAAGAACCATCAGATTACAGTTGAGGAATTGAGCAATCATGCAAGTAAACAATTAGTATGTATAAGAGACAAGAAAGACACAAGCAAGCTTACATACTAGGACAAAAAGGATCCATTAGTATTGACTGACAAGAGCAAGTATGTTGCTAGAGAGCATCTAACAGTGATTTTGGAATAGTGCCCTAGTCCAAAAGAACCCCTTACATTGCCAGGAGGTAAGACCTTGATCACAGAAGATTGGAGGCGTTCTGAAGACCTGATTATGAGATATAAGACCTTACCTATCAGAGGCAGAAGGCTTTCAACTTTACTTAGCATACAAGAAAGACAGGTAATGAGTACTGTAAAAGCACATATAGTTAGACAGAAGCACATTATAGGAAGTCCACTCATCATAAGAATAGCTAGCATTAGTACTCAGAGGACTAGCATTAAGGATTCAAGCAGTTGAGTACAGGTGATTGACATTGATGGTTCAGTCAGTCAAGTTCACAGAGAACAAATATATTTAGCTAGCAGTAGTACTCAGGCAATTGCTATCAAGCTTTTTAATGATCAAGTTTACAGAGAACAGGCAATTAGCTTCAAGGATTCAGTCAATCAATTAATAGAGGCAAACACTGAGAAATCAGTTTGCCAACAAGGATTCAGGCATTACAACATTACCCTGCATCAAGAGGATTCATTCCAGTAGGTGAAGAGAATGTTCAAAGGTACAAATAGACTAGATACATTGATATATACTAGTAAACTAGTTAGTCCCTTCTATTACAAGATAGACATTAACAACTTGAACAAGAAAACACATAGATTTGATAGAATGTATTAGGAGAAGGAGAAGGAAACTCCTACAACAAACAAAGGCAAAGCCTATTAGAATGTACTAAAGAAATGCAGAACATTGTAGGAAAGCAAAGGAAATGATGCCAAACATTCAGTGACAGGCTTAGACAAGAAGCTTGCTACAGGAAATCAGTATTTGCTAACAGAATTGTAAAGTAAACCTGAAGAATGGCTCAGAAATTTGACCAGAAAGAAAGATCCAGGCAAGAATTCCTCAAATTATAGGAAGAAAGTGAAAGCAAACAAGCACAGAGCTTTAGGCACTAGGAACAATGATCAGACAGTATTGAGAGGTTACAGCAAGATTGAATCTGCAGTACAGAGAGCTAAATTCAAAGAGATTGAATTTATTCAAGCATTAGAACATTGGGCAATGACCCCCAGAATTGAGAGTTGCATCAAGACTCCCTAGGCTGTCAACAAAATACTACTTTGTTTCCTACAAAATACACATAGCTCAAAGGCAGAAAAGGTAGAGAAGGACTTACCTTACACTATTGGTAAAGGTACAGACGTCAAGAAAGTGCTACAGGTACAGAAGCACACATATAGTCACCTCATTTTGGTAGAACAAGGATTTATGTACACTTGGATTGTGAGAAGCAATATAAATTTGGATACACCACCTATGAATGTCAAACCAGTTTGTATGAACACTCTACATGATAGACATTATGATTCAGAAAGTAAGAAAGAGAGTGAGAGCAGAACAGGCAGAAATTGCTACAGTACAGTAACTCCTATCAGGCACAGCAAGCATAAGAATAGATTCAAGCACAGAAATACAACCACACAAGATACAGGCAAACTACATAGTGCAACTACATTGTGTACAACTATATTCATGCATGGAAAGACTTCAGGTAACATTGTAAGGAAAAGGTACATAGATTGAGTAATATTGAGTATAGAAACTGTGAACTATTGGATCACACATCTAGAAACAGACCAGAACTACCTACCAGACTTGTTTTACTCAGCAAACTCATTGAAATCAAGCACGAAAGTCAGCAACAATCAAGGAAACATTAGAGATATGGTATTAGAAGCTACAGAGGCTTATATGAGTGAAACTACAGGTACTAAGAGGCTCAAGTGTTCTAAGAGCAGGAAAGGAAACAGAGAATTCCTTAAAGCAGACATACAGATGTAATACACAATACACATTGTTTCCACAAAAGATCTCAGAGAAACCAGTCTTTGGAAATACAGTAAATACATTTCAGAAGTTGGTCAATATGTGAAACAAACAGTTTTACAATGCATTTCTCAAGTGTGAGCAAGAATGGTATACAGTTTCAGTAAAGAAAGTATTATGGACCATTATCTACAGAGAAACAGTATGAATGATGCTAGGCAGACACCTTTGCTATCTTTGAACGGATTAGATGACAATTATTTCATCAGCAAGATATCAGGAACAGTACTAGAAGAGTTCTACACACAGAGAGGACCCAGAGGCATGTAAGAACACAAATGCCATCCAGAGGAGTAAGATATGCTCTCAAGACATGTTTCTACAAGGGAAATGACCAGTCAGGCATAGAATAGACTACATTCCAAGTACAAACAACATTTGCTATTACTTTATTAGAATCTGCACACAGTTTCAGGCAGAAATTTCATTGTTAGACTCAAAAATACTGAGAAAACAAGTGAAGAACTTGAAATTTCAAGATATGCAAATACCAGGCATATATTTTACTCTAAGTACTATGGAGAAGACCTTCAGGAAGACCTACAGCAAAGAAATGCACATAGAAACTACTAGAATAGGTATAAGATTCAATCTAAGGACAAAAAGAATAGTTATAGCAACTATAATCATATCAGGCAGTACATACAGTCTTACAGTATAAGACTCAGAGTGAGTAGCAAACCAGAAGACTTCAAATTGAATTGTACAGATTACAATAGGCATACACATGACAAGAATACAAGAATTAGTCTTACAAGCATTCAAAAGTGTATACAAGAAGAATCAGACTATGTACTAGAGAAAGTACAATGTTTCAATCAAAAGCAAGACTTGTATTATGTCACAAATGGTCATACACATAGTACAGAAAGAGCTCAGTATATCTCAGAAGCTAGATTACCTTCAGAGAACTTGGAAATCGATTATGCTACACTAGGAAGGAGTACAAGAATGCTAGGAAATAGAAGCTATTAGAATTCAAGTATGAACAGTTATACAAACATTCCACCATTTTCTATATTTCAAATATATCCACTAGTACAGCAGGCATGCTCTACAGACAGTGAGTATGAATTGAGAACTCCAGAGGAAGACTTATACATGTTTAGCAAAGAATTCAATACTCTACAACAGGTATCAGGTATAGGAAAGTATGATTCAAGACTGTCATTATGCTCAGACTACATAGAAGTACAGATTCTATTTGTATATACTCTAGCAAGAGTAAAAGAGCATTCAATACAAAGATACAGACACAGGAACAGACATTTCCACTGTAACAATGAAGAAACAGTATGTTTTAGCATACAGAGATGCTTTGAGAAAGGAATATTATATCTTCCAGATTGGAAATGTGACAAGACACTCAGGAGTCAACATTGGCATGATATATTCTATATACCTAGACACTCAGAGACACATTTAATGAGTAAACACTATTGTAAGCAAGCAAATGAGTACTCATTTGAGGACAAGAACACATTTTTATAGTATATTGACACAGTACAACAGTATATTTCATTCAGGAACACATCATATTTGTCCATGGACATAACTGATGATTGGAGAACCTTAGCACCAGAGAACAATTTCGATTCTGAATTGTTTGAGTACATACATGAGCTTTCAGTCAATAAGAAATACCTATCACATAATGATGCATACAGCTGTGTGTGCAACTACTCATACAGATTAGTATATCACACATATATGCACCTAATAGCCACATATTTCAGCAATTTTGACACAGTTGAACAGTATACAGTGTATACAAAGGATCATAAGGTATTCGTAATAAATTCTACAGGATCTACAGTTGGAATTAGTAACAAAATCATAACAGTAACAATGAATACTTTAGTACTAGTAGATTTCACACACACCAGAGTTGTGGACCAAATTAGCATTAGAAAAGTCATTCTAAGCAAAACACTACTTACTCAATCAAGAGTACACAGGTCAGGATCAAGGATAAACTACTGTACTATTGTGAGAATGAAATATGGCTCAAGGAAATTGATACAGCACTTTGATATCAGGTAGTTGGATAACTGTAATATCATACTAGGAACAGTGATTCTTATTCAGTGTAACATTTCTACAGGATTTGATACGTTTATACTATGGATTAACAGTGTAATACATCTATCAAAGACAGGAGAACAAGTCTCAGAGGCATACATTAAGGATATCAACAGTTTTGATTGAGAAACTAAGGAACTTGTACAGGTAATTGACAATTACAATACAGAATTGTATCAGGAAATAGTGGACATGCCACAACTACCTCTCAGAGTCATCAGACAGATGAAATTTCTCAGTAATAAGGACAAAGAATGTCAGTTTTGCAGAGAAATACACTAGGATACTTGGTGAAAACAATCACAATTCAAGAGAAAGTATTATATCTGTACCAGAAGATTCAGTATCACTACAGAATTGAAAGCAATGACTATACTACTGCTTCAGAAGCTCAGAAAGATTATAGAAGACCCTATAGGACTAAGAACAGTCAGCAATCTCATAGAGTGAAGCAAGGAAACCAAGGAATATTTGTTTCTATCATTAGATATTGGATTTACTAGGCATTCAGCATACAATGAACCTCAGGAGACACATTTTGTTTGGAAAATCAATACCAAAGTATCAGAATACGTATTAGGATATTCAGTACTCATCAAAAGACAGACTATTTGTCTAAGAATTGTCATGGCATTTGAGAACATTGAGAGATACAATCTATAGGATATTGAGGCTATAGTAGACACATTAGCATACAAGGACTTAGGAATTATACAAAAGACAACTCAATACATAGAGAATTATGCTTTGAAATATAGTGATAATGACTCAGAAAGGTTATATCAGACACAGACTAGCATATCTCAGCTTTTAGAAAGAAAATACAGTACATATATTAAGCATAGGACCAGATCCCTTCAGAAAACATTGCTAGAAGACACAATAGTAGTACATCCACATAGTAGGAAGGCTAGAATAATTTGCAAAGACATAGAATTGGACCTCCAAACAGAGGGCGAGTCTACTAGGAGTACCATACATTGACTCAAGGCACCAGACAAAGTGAAAGTACTCAGCAAGTTGGATATTCAGCAGACAATACTAGAAACGTCACCCCAGAGTAATGAACAATCGAATTTGTAAGAATTCATTCAATTGGCACACAAATTGGATACGAAAATTGACAGACAGGTATTCAAACATTATGAGAATAGTATTATCATTGAGGAACATGAGCAATAGAATTCAGTATTCGAAAGTGACACAGAGGAAACACAATACTGGAATGTATTACAGAATATAGACAATATAGCTCAATTACCATCAGAAACAGACTTTGCACAAGGTTTCAAATACTGAAATCATGAAGGAAACCTATTCAGACATTAAATATTAGATTCAGAACAAATTCAGAGATCCTATGACGAAAATGCATTCATATTTTGCTGGGAGAGCAAGAGGTACATACTTCAGCATACATTTTGCATTATCAGGACTCTACTACATGTCAGGAATGCTAGCAAAAGTACAGGAAGACTTGAATATTTGTTTCAAGCACACAGTACATCTAGGAATACATTTGCATATCATAGAGAACAACTGCACTACAAGAATATGATTGTGAGCAATGATTTCAATTGCAACCTGTGTCAGAAGTATAGGATTGATGAACCAGACAACAGGAGAACGATTGCTTCAATACACACCATTCTACTACTCAGTAGACCTCAAAATTACAAAGTTAAGTATTTGAGAAGACCTACTTCAAGACTCAGAAGTTACCCAGGACTTTCAGACAGAGTTAGTTTTGCTATTTGTTTAGTAAAATTCACAGTACACATGATTTTACTAAGTCAGGCACATAGAACAAAGAGAACATTACAAATTGACTTCGAATTTGTTTACAAGCTTCAGAGAATACAGGACTACATTGTTAGCAATAGATATTTGCTATTCAGTACCATCTATTCAAGACAAAAGCAAGAACTTATTAGCTTTACATGGGAATTATTGACAGCAAATAGTCTACAGACAAAACAATCAACTATAAGAAGGAACAGATCAATCACACAGTTATGCACACAGTGCATTCTGACAGAACAGAAAGTCAGGACTTATACTCAAGATATTAATGAGTATTCAGACACAATTGCAAGATCAGAGAGTACAAAATGCATGTCAATATCAATAAACTACAGCCACAAGACAAGATATTCAATATAGAATAGATTCAGGACAGGTAATCGTACCAGAAACAGGACTTATGGTCAGACAATGGAGCATACAGAATTATGGGCAATCAATACAATGCTTCAGAGGAGAGATAAGTCAAATAGACAGACTTGTGGACGTTGAACAATGTTGATATTCGATCTACACAATCCAGGACATACTTCTATTGAGATTATGGAACTACAGGTATACAGAGCAACAATGCTATTACCTAGGTACACAAGTACTTACAGAATCGTTAGGAATATAAAGTACAAGGCACTAGAGAGAGATTTGCTAAGAGAAAGGACATTGTGCTATTGCTATCAAGTATTACTTTCAATACTATTACACATACACAGACCCAACAAAAGCAAACTGTTTCAAGAAAGAGAAACAGTACAAGACATTAGTTCTAAGGAAAGAAACCAGGAAATAATGCATACAGGCAAGGATACAAACACTTGGTTGAAAGCAAGATGGAATACAAACAGACATAGATTGAGATTCTATGAGACAATCACACAGTTCAAAGTGCTACAGGATTACTTGGAGATACAGATACACACTACTGTCAATACATCATCTTCACAACTAGGAATACTTGATACTATGGATATTTGAACGAACAACAATCCATTGAGACACAAGGTAGCACAGCAGACACAGGAATACAGTATGGAAATACAGGAAGAACTATCCAAAACGTTGGAAATGAGTGTATATAGTTAGTTTTGCAAGGTTATTAGTAATATTTCAAGTGATTCAAGTAGGAAACACATTGTATTATCATTGGAAGGCAAAGGTAATACACCTTATTAGTATTGGACATTGTTAGTGTCATCAATTAGGACCAGGAGACACACAATAGACTAGTACAAGTCTATTAACAAATTTGATACTACTATTAACTATGTTTTTGAGTGTAAAGGACTACAGAACACTACTTTACTCCTTAGAAATACACAGGATACTTCCCCAGACACTGCTATTCATCTATTAGGACATCAGGCTACTATCCTACAGGAATACCAACTTTGACAACCCTTATGTTTGATAGCAAACTTGCTATTATGTTTTCGATACTAGGACAAGTATGCTAGGAGAGACCAGACACATCAAGACACAAGGACCACACAATCTGGTCAATTTGACACAAAACCTGTTCAATACTTTGCAAACCCAGTGAGTAATGCTTCAGGACTCAAGACAAGGAATCTAAATGGTTGACCATGATTTCAGTTAACATTGCAACAAGTTCTACAACCTGGAATGCATACAATCTACAACAGAACCGACTCAGGACACCCCTTGGACTACCAGTGATACTTCTACAGGATTACCAAGTGCACCCCTAATTTTATACACTTATTAGTTGGTTTTCTATTACTTATTCAACTAATCTATCTATTATTCTTAGAGCATTTAGGACTAAATGCTAGAGGGCAGGTGTAATGATTGCACTCTTGTGCTGAGTGTACACAAGCACACTCCTTGCTATGAAGGTGTTGTGAGTGCTTGTAGGTGTTTTTTTTTGTTATTAGTTAGCCTACTTGTATTTACTACATGTGTAACTGTATATAAAGAGTCTTTGGGCTAAGGGTTAGGGGATTCTTTTCCCCTTCTCAACACTCGATTACTGATTACCCCAGTCAGTGTATTGAGTGCACTGGTAAAGAAGAGAATCTTCCTCATATAAGGCTATTCTACATATCCTTACATTCCTGTACCAAGTGTTAGGATTGTAGGATTGGACCTATTTCATTTTCTTCATATCTCTGTCAGTTTTGTGAGAAACTAACATTACTACTAGATTTTCATAATTCTTAATATCTCATCTATTGTTCTACAAAGTTTCATGAAGATTGTCTCAGTATTGAGTGTAGGAGAGAGCTATAGAGATGTAAGGTAGTGTATACAATCACAACACAGTCAATCCATTTCTTACCTAATATAGTAACTCATGCCTCTTTTGTGTAATAGTCTCTTAGCTTATATTCTCTAATGTGGAACACTCTGTTAATTCTTCCTAGCCTCTAATGTGCCTGTTAGCTTTGTAATATTTGTTCTTATTATTTCTTTAATCTTATTCTCAAGTTTTATTCCTCACTTTACTCTTGTTATTTAGTTATTATAAAAAGTAGTCTGTAGATACAGTAGTTCCTTAGTTTTTTAACTCTTCTTGTATTCCTACTTGTTCTCCTAGTATAAATCCTAGCTGGTAGCTTTGGGAATATAGTTGGATTAAGGGCTGCAGGTCTACATTTACAGTTTGAGAGTACTATCAACCTAGAGAACACATCTCCCCTAATATAAGAGTCAAAAAACTCATCTCTACCTTAATACTACTCTTAGTCTAAGCTACTACTCAATCAATATCCTCCTAGTCTGAGCTACTACTTGACTATCCTCTCTATCTGATCCTACTCTCCTTTGAGTCTGAACTACTGTTTGATTTGTCCTACACATAGTTAGAGCTACTACTCAACTTTCTCTAACTTAAGCTACTACTTAGTTACTCCTTCTACTCAATCTGCTCAATCTGCCTAATCTGTCTAATCTGAGCTACTACTCAATTAGTTTGCTTAAGCTGAGCTGCTACTTGTTTGAGTATTCCTTACTTCCTTTATAAACATACCTTTTACTTTCTTAAAGAACTATTAAACTAATTTACTATTCTATTAATTCTATATTGTCCCTCACTCATTTGTTACTTTATTTTTTCTATTATTTTATACTCTACTCTTAAGGTTGTATCACTACCATCCTTTGCTCTCTTTCACTCTTTTGAGTTTGTGTGTTGTCTTTATAATTTACATAGTTATACTCTTTTCCAAACACTTTTTAACTTACTACTTGTAAAGCTTAACCTCTAGCCTTTGTTTACTGGTTGACTAGAGCCTCTCTCAAGTAGTAACACTTTCAGGGACCTTACAGTCTAAAAGTCCAGTATTGTCTTACAGTTATTTAGTGTTATTAGATAAGAGTTACTAGATTGTACTTAGAACAGAGTATATATAAGTAGCTTAATGTAAGGATTTGATTTACTGGTTTGTATTTTATTACTACTACATTGCTGATTGTATCAGATCATTGTGTAGTAGGACCCACAAGCACATATATTCTCATTGTAGTTAGTTACACTTCCTCCTCATGTATCTACATGTGTATACCCTTATAAAAGACAGTATTGACTGCTAGGTAAAGGGGATTCTTTTCCCCTAACCCCTTGCTTGAGTACTAGGTTATTCTAGTCAGTAGTTGAGTAAACTAAGGGCGATTAGAATTCTCTTGTGAGGAACAGTGAGTTTCCTTACATATTTTTGACTGTACCCACCTAGCACTGAAACCCCTTACTGGATGCTGAGGAACCAAAGGGTCTGATCAACCCTAGGTCTCCCTTGTTGTCTAGTACCCCTCAGGAATTATTAGTGAGTAAAGTTATGATCTTCAAGTAGAAACAGAGACTACTTACTGGATTGGCCCCTAGTAGATTCACAATGTTTCAGAATGCTACAGAATGCTTCTAGAATGTATTAACACATATCAATATAGACTAGTACTGAATATGCTGGAGGTTTGTATCAATCAGATGGGTCAAGGACCAGGCATCCATGACAGTAAAAAGGAACAAACAAGTGTGTATTGAGTTTACAGACAATAGACAACAAGATTACCTATTGAATATTGATTACAATGTGGCCACCAAGCCTTGACAGACAATTCCTGGAGGGTACCCAAGTCTGGATATTAATACTAACATGCTAGGAAGTAAGTCCTTGTCCCTTGTGAGCTGGAGGCAACCTAATGAACCTATACCAGGTGATAAGTCCTTGTCTACACAAGGCTAGAGACACCCTGATAAACTACTACATACCAATAATGTAGAATTAAGGCATGTAACTGTACTAGTGTATATAGTTAGACAAATGCACACTGTAGAGCAGACACTAGCAAGTATTAACACTACTAGGCTCAAAGAAATAGTAAACAAAGGTACAGAGAGTAGAAACACTCAGGTGATTGTTCTTAAGGATTCAGACAGTTGAGTTCAGGATGAACAGGCAATTGGATTCAAGGATTCGTCCAATCAAGTACAGAAGGTTGAGTTTGAGGATTCAACTCACTGAGTACAGGCAATTGAGCTTGAGGATTTGCTTGATTGATTTCAGGCTACCAAGTTTGAGGATTCACTTGATAGAGGACAGGCGATTTGGTTTGAGGATTCACCAAGTTAATATAGAGAGCTAATAGCAAGCATTGAGGAATTTGCAAGCTAGTACAAGAGTTACAGAGTGCATATAGTCAGTATCAGTGAGAGCATGGATAAGTATCTAGTGAGCACACTTACTTCAGAACAGAAACACATTGACAACAGTAATGTAGAGGGTAATAAAACACCTAAGACCCTTTTTGGCAGTAAAGAAAGCAGCCAGGACTCAAAGAACAAGAGTAATAGACAAGGCCAGGAGAGCTAGGCATTGAAACTACAGAGAATTGATGAGGAACAAGATTTCCAGAAGGCAAGTCAGACCTTCAGACACATTGTAAGAGCCAGAGCAATTGAGATAGACATAGGACATGTCAGCCCATTCCACAGTTTAATAGACATCAATGATTTGAATAAGAGAATGTACAAGTTCAATAGAATGTATCAGGAAGAGGAGAAAGCAACTCCTTCATCAAACAAGAGCAGACTTGATAGTATAGCAACAGAAAAGTGTGAAACGCTTCAGGCAGGCTACAGAACAAAAGCCAGACATACTATAGTACCCACTAACAGTAGAGATCAGAACTATTGATACAAGAGTGTAGAAGAAACACTCAAGAGTCCAGACAAATGATTGCATTCACAGAAAGCAAAAGGAAAGTGCAAAGCAAAAGGAAAATGCAAAGCACAAGGAACAGAACGAAAACCAGAACTGCTAGGCATTCAATACAATTGTGAAATCAATTCAGACTATCCTAGCGAAACGGACATTGCATTTACAGAACAGTACTTTGAGGATAGCAAAAGTGAACACATATTGGAACTACAAGGATCAGTACTTGATCTAGAGGGCAAAAATCAAGCATACACTCACAAAATCAAGTGTTTAACCTCATACGTGGTAGATATTGACTATGCATTGTACAGGAGCAATGTACAGGAGTACTACAACAGATATGACACCCTAGCCAGGTCCAGGAATAAGAGAGAAAGTGAAATACCTGGATATATGTAGTCTCAAATAGAAACATCAAGTTTTTTAGGACATTAGAGTATCCCTTACAAAAATAAAAGGAACAAACGATCCCATAGCAATACTTTACAATTGAAAGCAGTCCCAGGCAAGGTATACACTAGTGGTATTAGTAAGAACAATATCAATTCAGAGTACAGCAAACTACACAGTTCAAAGCTACATATTGAGTACAGCAAGCATAAGAATAGTTTGAGTAGTAGTTCAAGAATGAACAATGGACACAGACATAGTAAAGCACTGAATAATGTTCAGAAAGGCATATTTGCATCAGTAAGACCTTTAGAGAGCCTAGCAAAGAATAGCTACACATACAGAGTGATACAGAGCTCTAGAATACAGAGAAAGGGAAATTTTGACTCAGGATCAGACTCAGACAGTAATAATTCAGATTCCTCTTCATCCAATGACAACAATCAAAGTAATGCTTTATTCAAACTATCAGACATTGATTCAAGTGATACAGAGGCTACTAAGAAGTGCAAGAAACACTTGAGGAAGAAACAGAACAAAGAACTCCTCAAATTAAAGATACAGATGCACAGTACAGAACTAATAGCTCCTACAGTATACTCAGGTGAACCAGACTTGCAGAAGTATACAAAGTTTGTTATTGAAGTCAATTAGTACATGAAACAATCAGGACTTCATCATTTCCCTAAGAGCCAAGTAGGGATAATGCCAGGTTTTATTAAGGGAAAAGTAATGAATTTCTATTTGCAAAAGATTGCAAACCATGAGTATAGATGGACACTTGCTCAATTCTTTAGAGAACTTATGGACTTTTGTTTCCCTTCTAACTTTACTGAAATACTGTAGAAAGAGTTCAATACTTTGAAACAAGGTAATAGGAACATTCAGGATTATTTGTACAATCTAGAGATGAAAGCTACAAATCTAGGAGACATTTCTTAGCAAGATTTGACCAGACAGGCATGGTATGGATTGAATTCCAAGTACCAGAGGCAATTACGATTAGATTGCTTGAATCTAGACACTGTAGATTACTCAATCTATAAGGATAGGCTTGAGAGTATTGAGAAAGCAAATGAATCCATAGGAATCAAATGGTACATAGATTCTAGACATTAATTCCATCTGTAAGGATGTAGCAATGATTCTCAGAGTGATTATTTGTATACAGACAGTTCTGATAATTCAGGAAACA
>NW_006760386.1:4165359-4182567 GCF_000271605.1 Fomitiporia mediterranea MF3/22
CTTTATTCGAACTATCAGACATCAATTTGAGTGATACTGAAGCTACTAAGAAGCACAAGAAACACTTGAGGAAGAAACAGAACAAAGAACTCCTTAAATTGAAGATACAGATGCACAGTACAGAACTAATAGCTCCTACAGTATACTCAGGTGAACCAGACTTGCAGAAGTATACAAAGTTTGTTATTGAAGTCAATTAGTACATGAAACAATCAGGACTTCATCATTTCCCTAAGAGCCAAGTAGGGATAATGCCAGGTTTTATTAAGGGAAAAGTAATGAATTTCTATTTGCAAAAGATTGCAAACCATGAGTATAGATGGACACTTGCTCAATTCTTTAGAGAACTTATGGACTTTTGTTTCCCTTCTAACTTTACTGAAATACTGTAGAAAGAGTTCAATACTTTGAAACAAGGTAATAGGAACATTCAGGATTATTTGTACAATCTAGAGATGAAAGCTACAAATCTAGGAGACATTTCTTAGCAAGATTTGACCAGACAGGCATGGTATGGATTGAATTCCAAGTACCAGAGGCAATTACGATTAGATTGCTTGAATCTAGACACTGTAGATTACTCAATCTATAAGGATAGGCTTGAGAGTATTGAGAAAGCAAATGAATCCATAGGAATCAAATGGTACATAGATTCTAGACATTAATTCCATCTGTAAGGATGTAGCAATGATTCTCAGAGTGATTATTTGTATACAGACAGTTCTGATAATTCAGGAAACAATCAATTCACTCTACAGGATAGTGAAAGCAATAATTCAGACCACAGTGACTCTAGTCAGGATACTATGCATACAAGCAGCATAAATGCTAAAGGAAAGGCCAGGCAATTGTATTATCCATTGAGGAACAATGACCAGCATGAAAGCAAGACAGAAAACAATCACAGGACATATGCTACAGGTTTCAAGCATCATTCCCAATCAAAATTGGATGAAATGAGAGCAAAAGGACTATGTTTTATTTGTGAACAAGATGACCACTTAGCCAGGAATTGTCCTACTCATAATACAATCAGATTGAACAATGTATAGGATGATAGTTCATCATCTAGTAATGTCAGTATTGGTTACACTGCTTTAGATAAGTTAGCAGACAACTTGGACAGTAAGAACTACATAGAATTGGAGTCAATTACAGACTATGACACAGATTCTTACATATCTAGCAGCAATATACATGTTTTATCAATTTGGATACTTTGTAAAGGCAATACTGAGGATTCAGTAATGGAACAAGAGAGTTCTACAATAGAACACAAGTGCAGGCATGCAAACAATGCATTTGAAAGGGCGAATTCAGTATATTTGAGACCCTATGAGACTATAACACTTAGGCATTGTACTACAGGCATTCAGTACAGGAATAAACATTGTAGGAAGTCTAAACATCAAGATAGACAATTGTATAGTACATACAATGACATTTTATGCTCAAAAGCATAGGCATACAGTGTAGAAAGGATTCTACAAGACTACAGATACGTATGGCACATGGAAAGGACTAGGAAACACACATACAACCATTGTTTCAAGGAATCTAAGATGCTACAGGTGTAAGGCAACATATATATAGACACTTCAGAGACACTATTACCAATTCTTAGAGCCACAAATTGAAACAACACTCTTAAGAAATACAGGATGTTCACAGACAACAGGAATACATACCAGGACATCAGGAAAGGACCTGAGATTGTTAGAAGATTGGAATACAACTAGCCAGATAGTATTATAGTTTACAAGGCAATACAAATAGTAAACTGTGCAAGCAGGACAATCTATCAAGCATTACTTGACTATAAAATACGACTACTCTTAGATACTGAGAAGTATTTCAATCTAAACAATTCAAACAGGTATTCTATTAAGTTAGAAGGCTACATCATACATTGAAGGACAGAAATTAGTACATTGAGCAAGGAAAAGTGTATATACATTAGGAATACAATGATACAGCTTCAGAATAAGTATCAGGCATGGAGATACATTAACAGTGATAGAAAGACACAGACATACACATACACAGTTGATTCTATTCAGTACAGGAAGGTATTCAAAAGCAAAGAACTGCTTCAGACAATTTCAGGACTAGGAGAATGTTCAGACATTCAGGCATATTGATTCTACAACATTGAAACAGACATTTCCATCTTCAGGATTGAAGAAACAGTCTATAATGAGCATGATCGAAGAACTTTACATAGAACAATGTTCTATAAGGTACAATTGGATGTTACACTACAGAACTATACAGTTCATGATGAAGAATTGTTCAGAAACGTTAGAACCAGATCAGAATACAAGGATCTATAGTATACATTGTATCTAAGGCAGAACATAAGGTATTACATTATGAAATACACCTTCAGACAGCCAGGATTCATTAGAATAGACTCAGGACACTCTATCAGACATATTATGAACATTACAGACACTCAAACAGATGTGCTAGTACACATATACTCAGGATACATAGTAAGAATCAAGTTATTCAAGCTATAGGATGACAATTACAACCTACAGGATGTAGAACTGTTACAATCTATGTACTACAATGATAGTAAGACACTACTGAGATCAGGAAACAATACACATTGTATGGAACAAAGTACAGAAGTTCAGAGGGCAACTTCAAGCCAGAGAACAGGTTTGGAACCCAGACAATCTGCTCAATCTGCTCAATCCACTCAAACAGATTATCACACTACTTCAAGGAAAAGTGAAGGTAATATGTATACAGCTAGTGAAGATCAGAGTGATAGTGAATTAGTAATGATTGAACAGACTATTCAAACATTCAAGCATAATATTTCAATGCTACAGAAGGAAATAGAGTATTAGGAAGCTCTAGGACATCTATTAAACAATGATACAGTTCAATCTACTCTAGGAATGAGTAGTTACAATCAGTTTGAAGTATGAAAACATGTAGAAGACTTCTCCAGACACTACAGATATGTTCTAGGACAGTACCAGACATTTTACACCAAAAATGAAGTCATATTTTGATGAGAGGGCAAGAGGCACACACATTGCATTGTATACACACTCTTTGAGCATACAATCATGTTTGAATATACAATTTTCTTACTTGATCTACAACAAAACGATTTTGCAAAGGACTTCACAGTACTAGACAGTATCAGTACTACAGGAAACAGGACACACAATAGGTACATAAGGAAAGAATACATTAGAACAAGGACAAGGACACAGAAAGACAGGAAGTCAGTACTAGAGTACATTGATCCACACATAGATTTGCTAAATGGACAGAGAATTGGCAGCATACACTCAGGACTTCAGGCAGTGCTACTGTACATACAGACAGGACATTTTATTGAGACATACATGGAACAACACAGTATACAGACAGTTATGGCATTCAGGAAAGTAGAGAATGCTACTTGGACACAGTGTGATAGAACATTACACCATAAGACATTGAAAGTATACTTGGACAATTCAGAAATCGAATCAATCAACTTACAAAGACACAAATGAGTCAAGACACAAGGAAACAGTATGAGAATACAGCAGGACATTCATCACACACTGAGATACCATGTATATACACACATATCTGGTGATATTAGGCTCATACATTACAATCTCATTGAATTTGAGACAATATTTTCATTCAAGGACAGATATTACACTCTAGGTTACACTCTGCAATTAGTATTTGGACATCAAGCTCAACAGGATATCCAGTTTTGCATCACAGTTTGTTATTGTATGCAAAAGAGTACACATTTGGAGACATTCTACTAATACAAGCACAAGGTACTACATTTGCAGGAACTAGTCTATTGGAAAAATCAAGGACATAGTAGAGGAATTTTGGAATACATCTCTGCTATCTATTATTGTATGACTATTCTACAGAAGCAGAGAAACACACAAGGTCAGCTAGAAGCCACAACACTAATACATTCTATTGAGGAAGAAGGCTATAGCTTTGTTAATCAGGGATTTACCTCCATGCTTCCTGAAGACACAGGAGAAGAGAATATTTGCAATTACTATACTGCTGGAATTTCCACTTCTGTACATATTGATCTACACTGTGTGTCTCAGAACACTCAAGAGCCAAAACACCATATCTCCTCAGGAACTCCACCGATTCTCTTTGAAAAGTGTTGTATTGATAGCAACAATCAAGAGGCAACTTTCCTACTAATTGACTATACAGTAATATTGACTACATTTAATTCTATTAACGTTTTATCTAGCTTTACATGGTTTGGAACCATGCTACCTACTGTCTAGAATGCCACCACTGTCTCAATACTTACCAGATCGACTTCGGATCACTTCAGAGAGGCAGTGATACATCATGAGAATGTTTCCCATACACATAGGCAAGGTATTTTATTATTTACTTGTTACTAACTGTTACTTTAAGTAAGTTTTCCACCTTTTCTACTAATTTTTAGCATTTAGGACTAAATGCTAGAGGGTGAGTGTAAGGATTTGATTTACTGGTTTGTATTTTATTACTACTACATTGCTGATTGTGTCAGATCATTGCACAGTAGGACCCACAAGCACATATATTCTCATTATAGTTAGTTACACTTCCTCCTCATGTATCTACACATGTATACCCTTATAAAAGACAGTATTGACTACTGGGTAAAGGGGATTCTTTTCCCCTGACCCCTTGCTCAAGTACTAGGTTATCCCAGTCAGTAGTTGAGTGAACTAAGGGTGATTAGAATTCTCTTGTGAGGAACAGTGAGTTTCCTTACACTTAAGAGTTTAAAACTGAAAGATCAAAGTTGTCTAAGTAGCAAACTAGTTGAAGGAACTGTTCCTAGGACTTAGACATTGTTCATAATCATTCATACTATCCTCTAACAAAGACTCAGACGTTTTAGAGCTTGCTCAAGCATTTGAAAGAGTATTCAGTACTTTAGAAGTTAATTTATTAGAGCTAGCCTTAGGAACAATGTCAAATCCTCTAGGAAACTCTCTTACACTCTCTCACAAGCTTGTACAGCCCTAGTAAGGTGTATATATATACTTAGACATGGATTCAGTCTCCCTCTTGATTACAGAAGTCACTAGTCAAGTGTCTACTATAGTAATATACTATACTACTATTAGAAACCTGGGAAAGATTGCTACAGCTCTTAGAGAGTACAAAGGAGGCAAGAATTATTAGGACTTTAAAAGAGAATGTCTACTATATATTCTAACTAATGAAAGAGCCTTCTATAATAGTAAAAAGAAGATACTCTTTATACTTTCTTATCTAAAGGAAGGGACAGTTACTATATAACTCAGAGAGACTCTTACATGTAAGGGACTCTCTAATAGTCAATCTGACAATTGTCTACACTTCAATCTTCCTAACAAGGCTTACAACTCTCCTCAATCCAATTCTACTGTACTTTTTAAAGCTCTAAATGTACAGACAAATTCTTAACCAACCTTACATCCTTTTAGGTCAACTCCTAATAGAAAAACATTCTTAGGAGCTAGAGAACCAATAAACATCTTAATTAACAATACTAAGAAAAATCAAGCTTGTTACATTTGTAGAGAGATTGGTCACTTTGCTAGAGTTTGTCCTTCTTAGTATTAAAGAGTTAGAACAATTCTTAGAGCTATAAGACTCAAAGAAAGGTTTGCTTTTGTAGAGGCAATGTAGGAATTGAAGGAAGGGGACTTTATAAATAAAGAATCAGACAAGGAACAGATTAAGAAAGAGGAGTCTTTTGTCAATCCTTAGGTATAAATACTGTATTTTCTAAGGAAGAGTTAGAACAGAGTTATTGTCATGTAAATAATTGATACTAAACATCTGAATCAAATATAGACAATTATTGTTTGTACTATAACACTCTAGACAGTAAAGACTCTTATTTCTTTAATGAACCTATTAATTCTAAAGTCTGTAAAGAGGTAGAAGGTGTAGGAACAGTTTTAGACATTCTTTATAGACTTGTAGACTCAGTTTCTCCTAGGGAAGCTTTGTACATTCACTCTAGTACTAGAAGGCAACTGGATATGTTCTTGACAATTAAAACAGATTATAGACTCATTAATGTGTATACTCTAATTGATTCAGAGTGTACTAGATTATATATAAATGTAGGTTTTGTTAAGAATAACAAATTAACAACATATCCTTTTAAGAATCCCTTCCTAGTCTTTAATACTAATAGTACAAACAATAATGAAGGTCTTCTAAAGGACTATGTTGAAGTGGAACTCTCTGTTAAAGTACATACAGAGACAATTTGTCTGACAGTCACTATATTAGTATTAAGTAATATCTTTCTAGAATATAATTAGTTAAACAAGTATAATCTGGAAATTGATTAGAGACAAGACATTGTGTCCTTTACTAGATGTTTAGACAGTTGTTCCATGTCCTTGAATGAACCAGAGATGTATTCAGATGTCCTAGAGTACTTAAGGAGAACTAATAATGATCCTATCCTGGTTTTTATAATCCCTTATTATCTTAAAGTATACAAGAATGTATTCAGTAAAGAATCCTTTGAGTAATTACTAGAGTATTAATCTTAGGACCATACTATTAATCTAAAGCTGGATTTTAAGGCTACAGATTGTAAAGTGTACTCTCTAGCTCTCAGAGAATAAGATACACTCAAGAATTTTATTTCTGAGAATCTGGCTTTAGAAAGGATTTAATATTCAAAGTCCTATATAGTATTGTCTTTCTTCTTTATTAAGAAGGAGGATGGATCTTTGAGACTGATCCAAGATTACAGAAAGCTTAATAAAGGTACTATTAAGAACAAGTACCCTCTACTTTTAATTCAAGAGCTTCTGGATAAGGTCAAAGATTCTAAGTACTTTACAAAGCTTAATGTACACTAGGAATACTATAATATTTGAATCAGAGAGGGTGATGAGTAGAAGGCAGCTTTCAGAACAAATCTAGGATTGTTTGAGCCTACAGTTATGTTCTTTAGTCTTACAAATGTCTCTACTACATTCTAGAGCTTTGTAAACAATATCTTTAGTGAATTAATTAATAAGGGATTAGTTGTTGTCTATCTAGACAATATCCTCATCTATTCTAAAGATATTAAAGAGTATAAACACCTAGTTTAAAGGGTTTTTACAATTCTGTAAGAGAATCACTTGTTCCTTAAGCCCTAGAAGTGTGAATTCAAAAGATCTACTATTAAGTATCTTGGAAACATTATTGGGAACAATAAGATTTGAATGCACCTGAAAAAAGTAAGGCCTATTAATGAATAGTTAGAACCAAAGAACTTAAAGCAATTATAATAGTTTACTAGTTTCTGTAACTAGTATTAGAGATTTATTAAGAACTATAGTAAAATAGTTTGTCTACTCACTAAACTAACTGGGAAGGTTCCATTTACTTGGGGAAATGAGTAAAGAGAGGCTATGAAAGAGCTTAAGAGACAATTAAGCTTACAGCCTGTCCTTACAATTCTAAATAAGTATGATCTCTTTAGAGTAGAAGCTGATTTGTCTAATTACACACTTGGAGCAGTCCTTTCTCAAAAGTAAAATAGTGTATAGCATCCTATAGTATTCAGATCTCAATCTCTAAACCCTGTAGAGCAAAATTATAAGATCTATAATAAAGAAATGCTTGCTATTGTTGAAGCCATTAAGGACTGGCACTAGTACTTGTTGAGAGTAAGACAAACCTTTAAAGTATAGTCTGACCATACTAATTTGACATACTTTAAGGCTCCCTACAAGTTAAACTATAGAAAGGCTTGCTAGAGAACAGAACTGGCAGACTATAACTTTGTTTTAATGTATAAACCTGGAAAAACACTTACAAAAGCAGATACACTATCTTGAAGTCCTTAATTTGATAAGGGAGAGTATGATAACAAAGATGTTACCTTTATTAAAGACTCTTAGTTAAGAGGAATAGTGTATACAGGTAGTAAAGTCATTCTGTAAAAGATCTGAAACACTTAGTAGGAATTATTAGACAAAGGAGAGGAGTACCTAGCTAGTATACTTATTAGAAATGACTATATGTGTAGGAATTCAAAAATATATGTTTTATTAGACCTTGTACTAATAGTTCTAAAGGAATATTATGATTCACTACTTGTAGAACATTCAGAGTATAGAAATATGCTTGAAATGATTCAGAGAGAGATCTGGTAGCTACAGATAAGGACAGATACTAAGAAGTATGTTCAAGACTGTAATAAATGCTAAAGAACAAAATTCCTACACACTACAAAATAAAAGGCATTACATTCTTATAATACACTTACTAAACCTTAGTAGGTAATATCTGTTGATTTAATTAGTGAATTGCCTGAGTCTAAGGGATTTAACACTATTTGTGTTATTGTGGATTGTTTCTCTAAGCAAATACATGCTCTTCTAACTACTATAAAGGTTATAACTGAGGGAATAGCTAGACTGTACAGGGATCAAGTCTTTAGACTCTATAAATTACCTAGGAAGATTATACATGACAGAGGACTACAATTCAATACTAAATTTATGAGAGAACTTTACAAAGCTCTTTATATTGAAGGGAATCCCTTTATAGTATATTATCCTTAAACTGATAGTCAAACTGAGTGTATTAATTAAGAGATAGAACAGTATCTCTGCTTGTATGTTGACTATAGACAGTCAGACTGGGCAGAATAGATTTCTATAGCTGAGTTTGTATATAACAATCAAGAACACTCTACTACAAAGTTCTCCCTGTTCTATGTCAACTCTAGAAGACACTCTATAGGCTTTGGATCGGTTTTGACTAAGACTAGTACATATTCAGTTGAATAATAGGCTAAGTATACTAAAGATGTTTAGGAACTTGTAAAGAAAAGCTTAGACTAAGCTGTTAAAGCTATAAAGAAGTACTATAATTACTATTCAGGCCCTCTATATAGTACAAGTTAGAAGATATAGTGTGTTTGGACTCAAGAAACATAAAGACTACCAGACCTACTAAAAAGTTTGATGACAAGTAGTTTGATCCTTTTAAGGTTGACTCAAAAGTTAGAGCTAGTATATATAGGCTCAAACTACCTTAGAGATAATTGATTCACCTAGTGTTTAATAAAATTCTGCTCAAACTATATGTTCCTCAGGTCTTTAATATTCAGAAGACTCCTCCTCCTCCTCCTCCTAAACTTGTAGATAATAAAATCAAATACAAAGTTGAGACTATCCTTGACTCTTGACTCTATAAGGGAAAGCTTTAGTTTCTTGTCAAATGGGTAGGATACTAGGAAGTAACTTAGTAGTCTGAAAATGATCTTACTCATACTTAGAATACTGTTAGGGATTTCTATAAAGCCTATCCTAGTAGTCTAAAATGACTAAACATTGTAAAAGGAACCTTTAGGAACTTTGACACTTTACTTAGACAAAATAGCCCCTAGCTTTGGTTGTCTAGGATGTACAACCTGATGAGGGAGGTGATATTAGGATTGTAGGATTGGACCTATTTTATTTTCTTTATATCTCTGTCAGTTTTGTGAAAAACCAACATTACTACTGGATTTTCATAATCCTTAACATCTTATCTATTGTTCTACAAAGTTTCATAAAGATTGTCTCAGTATTGAGCACAGGAGAGAGCTACAGAGACATGAGGTAGTGTATACAATTATAATACAGTCAATCTATTTCTTACCCAATATAGTAACTCATGCCTCTTTTGTACAATAGCCTCTTAGCCTATATTCTCTAATGTACAACACTCTGTTAATTCTTCCTAGCCTCTAATGTGCCTGTTAGCTTTGCAATATTTGTTCTTATTATTTCTTTAATCTTATTCTCAAGTTTTATTCCTTACTTTACTCTTGTTATTTAGTTATTATAAAAAGCAGTCTGTAGATACAGTAGTTCCTTAGTTTTTTGACTCTTCTTATATTCCTACTTGTTCTCCTAGCATAAATCCTAGCTGGTAGTTTTGGGAATATAGTTGGATTAAGGGCTGTAGATCTACATTTGTAGTTTGAGAGTACTATTAACCTAGAGAACACATCTTGCCTAACACTAAGTAGACTATAGGAAGGAATTAGTATAGACTTTGTAGAACCTTTTCCTAAAGTAAAGAACTGTTTAGGAACGTTTAATATGATTTGTACAATTATATATCTACTAATAAGTATAGTACACATTATTCTATTAAAACAGATATACAGAGTAAGAGATATTACTAAAATAGTGTTTAAAAACATTTACAAGCTTTATAGACTCTCTAATTACATTATAAGTAATAGAGATTCATTGTTTACTAGTATGTTTTAAAACAATTGTATGAGTTGATTAGAATTAAGCTCAAACTGTCAAGTGTATACTATCCTTAGACTGATAAATTAACTGAGTAAATGAACAGAACAATTACTCAGATACTTAGACAGTGTATTTTTCCTAAACAAAAGGATTGGATATACAAACTACTTATGATTGAGTTTGCAATTAATTCAGTAAGGTCAGAGACTACAGGTTACACTCTATTCTTTTTAAACTATGAAAGAATACTATATACTTTACTATAGAATGATCCTAGGAGAGACAAATACTCTAGAGTTAGAATATTTACATAAAAAGTAAAGAACACTATCTTACAAGTACATGATACTATTCTCCAAGCAAGGGTAAAGCAAACTAGACACACAAATAGAATGTAAAGACCCTCTCCCTTCAAACTAGACAACTTAGTGTATATCTCTATAAAGAACATGAATTTACCAAGACAGAGAGTAAGGAAACTAGTACTAAAGTATATAGGACCCTATTGAATTATTAGGATTGTAGGAAACAAGGCATTCAAACTTGAATTGCCAAATGAATTAAGGAACCAGAACATTCACCTAGTTTTCTATACCTTAATACTAAGGATACATATTCTAAATAATAATAGATTGTTTCCTGGAAGAGATACTAGTCAAGTTACTAGAATTAGTAATGAATCTAATGAATAGACAGTTGATTCTATTGAAACACACATAGGACAAGGTAATACTACTATTTTCAAAGTACTTTAGAAAGTTAGAGATTACATATAACTACTATATAATAAAATATTGTACCTTAAGGTATTACAATCATATTTGAACACATTAGATATTGAATCCATTAATGTGCTAACTCCCAGAAAGGGAAAACTAGATACAAACAATCTACAGATTAGTATTAGCCTTGTTTTATATGAGTTCACCCTTACAACATACAAAAACAGTATAGACAATTGAAAGGACACATATAATAAGCTTGAATACTGTACATATACCTACATTACTGTTACTATGTCTATCCTTAATGATACTAAGCTCTCATCTATCATACCTAGTACTAACTTATCTCATCCACTACTATAGTAGATTGTAGAACTGTAAGTACAGACTATTAATCATAATTGGATCACTTATAACTCTAGTGTGAGAACAAACTATCACTTTAACAATGACAAACTTTAGGACATTACAAACTTCTCTCATACTGTTCATTTGAACACAATTGACTCAGGAACACAACTCTCTGAGTATTACCTTATTGTACTTTGACTCTATAACTATCATGTACTACTGTACACATGTCTTAGTACTATACTACTGTTTCAGAACAGAGAGTAACACAAGAAGATAGTTAAAGTCTTACAAGACTTTGTTTACTATAAGAATACTGTGTTGAATCAAGGTAGTTTTATTATTATCATTCACCACACTATCATTTACCTTTATACTAAAGGAATGAAGTACTGTGTAGAGCTTTTGGAGGGTGGGAACACTTTATTCTACTCTTACAACTTTAAACAGAACTGTCTTACTAATCTCAGATTGACACTGTTTAGAGTGCTAGACTTTACTACCACACAACTAACTTTACTAATACTGTTAGTTTCTCCTACATTGAACCAGGCACCAGTCATTAATACTTCTCCTACAGATCCTATTACTGTCAGACTTACTGTACCTGTTCTACATGATACAACTCCTGAGTCACTTATGAATAGAACTCTTGTAGTGAATGTGCCCCTTGTTGGATCAACTTTGGATAATAATGAACAGACAGTGATAGACTCTGAGAATATGTTTGTCAACACAGTGTAAAGGTATTACTTAATATTTCTTTTAATATTTGCTATTTACATGTAATTTTCATGTTTCTTACTAATTTTTAAGCATTTAGGGACTAAATGCTAAAGGGTGTATGTGACAATGTGCTCTCTGAGAGCTTTAGACCCTCTAGTCTGATAGTGTATCAATGTACTATCCTTTGGAAGACAGGTCAGCATGTTTTCTCTTTTATTACTTAGTTAGGAAATAAACTGTAAACTGCGTGTATTGTACATATAGAAAACAGAATCATGCTATAGGTAAGGGGATTCTTTTCCCCTTGCCCTACACTCAATACTAGTTATCTCAGTCAGTTAAGAGTGTGCTTTTGAGGAGAAGAATTTCAATTGTAAGGCACAGTGAGTTACCTTACAGTGGTCTATGTAGGAAGTAAGCCGAAAACAAAACCTAAAAGAAAGTAATGAATTGCAAAGTCTAACGACGCTGGGACGAATCACTACAAGTCTTCCTCAGTGTACTGCTCCCTTTTCTTTTTCTCCTTGTCCTTCTGTTTCTTCTCCCTTCGCGCTGCCTTGTCTTTCTTCCTCGCGTCTTCCTGATCGTCCCGAACTTCAGTGGAGGTATCCTTAGGTGAATCGTCCTCGACTAGCTTTTCAGACGCCCTGTCCTTCCGCTTTTTCTTTTTCTTCCCTTTCTTTTCTTTCCCGTCGTCTGGTTGTGATTCTTCTGGCGTCTCTGCCGAGGAAGCTGGCGTAGAATCTGGACGTGTGAAACCACCCATTAGCATGCCAAATTTCATACCAAGCCCAGCACGTGGTACATCCTCATCGTCCTTCGCAGCTGTCTGAGGTACATGGATCGCTCTTGAGCCGAGTCCTCTGCGTGGCGCATTGTCTTCATCGTAGGAACAAGTACCTGCTGTCCCGTTGTCGACCGCGTTCGTTGGATCTTGTGGTATAATAGACGATGATAACGGAGACGCAGCTGCGATACGAGAATTCGCTCGACTGGCAAGCTTCTCTCTGAAGTAATCTCCGACACTTATGCTTGACGTCCGTATTTCTTGATCTGCCTCCGTGACCGGCGTCGAGCTATCAGAACTAGGAGGGAAGGGCGTGGCAGAGCCGAAAGCGACAGGAGTATTGGAAGAAGAGGTGGCGATACCGAGTATCTCAGCGACAGCGGTTGAAGAGTGGGAAGCAAGTTTCTTTGAACGGAGGAATCGTGCGCGGTGTCTGTATCAAAATGCTGAATCTGACACAATAATATTAGAGCAATAAATGAGGACGTACGCCATGGGGCGAGGTGTGGGAGCTTGAATAACCAGAGCTGAGGCTGGCTGTTCTGAGGGTCCTGCTTTCTCGTCGGTCGTCACTAGTTCTTCAACCTTTTCGCTGTCCAATTTCTCCTTCTCCCTTTTCGCCTTCTTCCCTTTCTTCTCTCTCTTCTGCCTGCGCTTCTCCTCATCCTCGGCATCCACATCCACATCTTGCTTTCGTTTTCTCTTTTTCTTGACCTGTATTTCATCACCCTTGTCCCCGTCTGCATCCACCTTGCTTTCGTCGTCCTCCGCCTGTCCAATATCATCCTTCCCACCCTCTAATCCCTCGTTCAGTCTCTTCAACAACATCTCGTAGTCCCTGTTCTGCTTCCAAGCAACATCTCCCTCCTGCTTCGCACCTGCGCCGATACCGAGCATATTCAGTTTCTGCACGACCTTGATGTGTGAAGTACGTCCATCCCCCGATGCACCAAGTCCGCGAGACGGATCCCATCCGAGTTTCGCAAGGTACGTTTGGCCGAATTTTGCCGCATCTACGCCATCGCACGATTTAAAATGTATCGTAGGTATGGGTTGGTATAAGACGAAGAGACAACGATAAAACGAACGGACAAGACGAAATAAACATGAGCGAATGACAAACTCGATAGTAAAGAAAACGTACCGTCTGCCCAAGTGAGGTTTCGAGGGTCAGCACCTATGCGTTGCTTTTGTTTTCGTCCTGCAAGACCCATCACAGAGCCTTTTCCTTTGCAGATTTCGAATTGTTGAGTGGAAGACAGAGGAATGAAGAAACAATTCAGGAAGGTGGTGATGGTGATCAGTGCACAGCCACATGAAAGTTCAGGATTTACGTCGTACGAGCAAGATTTTCGTTTTTATTATATATATTTTTTGTATCCAATTAAATTTAAAAATACTATTACTGCAAATTCATCTTCAATCCTCGCTAAAGAGCTGTTGCAGCTGTCCATTCAGCCTTTCTCTTTTTGAAAGATAGGGTAATAAAATAAGATAATTGATCTTCATCACCAAAACGTGCAGAGTCTGACAAGGCAATATATTTACATGTAGACTTTATAAGCAAATATAAGGATCCACAATATGTAAAAAATATACGTCTTAGCAGTAAATTCCAATACATTTTCGTGTTCAATTTGGTGATGTTGGTACGTTTGGTTCTTACCTATACTATTACTTACACCTTGTAAATATCCATTTATATGCTCATTCGTTTCCTGCAGTAGGAAAGAGGGTATTCTGTTCTTCTTCACAATCATGCATTTGTAGAATGGGCCAGTATGTGAGTTACCTCAGTGAATAATCCTAAATGTATTTTCTATGACAATGCTGAATGCATCTGAGCCTGTTAATGTCTGTTAGTCTGTTATTGAGCACTATTCTCGCGCTTGATATAATCCTGCAGAAGAAAGTTTCTACAAAGGATGCAGTAAATTAGGTTACAAGAAGAACAAAGCATTTATCCAGACATTTATGAAGACTAGTTTTGCTAATTAAGTTTATAGAAAAGCTGGGCAAGGTTATCTTAACCGAGAGCCCGGCGGTACTGGTTAATTCCAGCTGAATGCTAGGAGGAGTTTGCTATTGCAAAGCCAAAATGACGAAAAATTAAATTTTGCGATATTTGGACGACATACACATGGTATGCCAAAATGCCGGATCGGCCATCAAAATTACCCAACTGCTCATCACTTATTTAATATTTCAATATGCGACTTTCCTAAATTGCTATCAACCAATCATGTAGGCAGGCAAAATGACAGGATGTTTCATAACTTCGATTCATAGGCTTTATGGCGGGCATGCGAATAACGGAAGCAAGGTTTGGGCGCGTTGGGTAGCCTTCTTTTCCCTACCACAACATCCCTCTTTTTCACGTCTCTTCTCCTCGCCTCTTTGCGCTGTTCATAGAACACGTCCAATCCTTCACTGTTACCGACATCGACTCACTTCAACTCGACATGCGTACTGCATTTCTCTCGCTTTTCGCCATCGTAAGCATACAGCATTGAAACTTCTATAAAGATAGAAAAATACTGACTCGTTTTCGTTCTTGCTGATGTTGAACTAACATAGCTCACAGCAACCTTCGCTGTAGCGGAAAACATATACATTCAGGTTGCCGGGCCCAACTATTCCATTAAAGACAACACGACCACTTTCTCGCCGCAACGCGTTACCGCGAAAGTCGGTGACATCGTCTTTTTCAACTGTACGTGCTTGTACTTCCTATTTTAATTTTTTACTTTTTAATGCTCAAAAACCAATTATTTCTTTGTAGTTACGTCTGGAAATCATAGTGCGACGCAGTCAACATTCGCCGCACCTTGCCAGCCCGCACACGACACGAATATCACAATAAATGGCTTTGACTCCGGTTTCCGCGACACTGCGAATGGGACCGCCGTTACTGTCCTTTCAGTCCCCATCCTTCCTTCCAACGTAAACACAACCATGTGGTTCTACGATACGGCCCCTGGTGCATGCGGATCCGGTGCGGTCGGCGTTATCAACAGCAATGAAAGCAGCCTGGAGACCCTTGCAGGCTTTGTGGTAAGGACATTACGCCTCTATTAATAGAATGACGTGTTCTGATATGTGTACCGAATGCCGCAACTTCCAGCGGAATGCGGATCGCCTGAATGGTTCCTCCTCTAGTTCCTCCGCGACAGGAAAGTTAGGTTCCACCTCGACTGAGACTTCATCAAGTGCGAGTAATACCGACTCGTCCTCCGACGCTGAGAGCATGCTTGCAATTTCCAGCATGCCGCTTGTACTTCTCGGTTTCGTGCTTGCGCTCCTTTAGGAGATGGCAGGAAGAGTTGAAAGAACATGCTTGTTTAGTCTGATCGTCCGAAATTAGACCGAATGACGGAACGAGAAGAGAAGCAGACGAAAACTTCTGCTCATATACCTGTCTCATTAATATCACCCTGTTCTGGACTCTTGGCTTTCACAACTGGCTGTATACACGTTCTCTTCTTCTTTCTTCTTGTGCTACTTGTCTAAGTTGTTGTTGTCATCTCTTTATTTTGCATACGTTTTATCTGCTGTTTTGTATGCTCCTCTCCTATACATGTTGCCTTCGCTTGTTTCAGCTGTTGCTTTACCATTTGCTTAGTAGCCCATCGGTGACATTAAACGCGCCTACTGAGTTCCTTTTAAATTTCGATACTCGTCACACGCTGTTCATTATATAATGAGGAAGAAAACTTGTGCCAGGACAACTGTGTAGCAGATCTCCAGTAATGCACACATATTTTGGCTAGGCTGGATAGGGTATCAAGTGGCGTCCTTTGCTGTTGCCAAATACCCGATAGAGATTGCATGGAGTATGTTACTACAATGTGATTAGGTTTGCAAGGGACTGAGATCCAGCACTTAAATAATCAACAAGAGCAACAGTATAAGATTAACTCTCGACTGACAAAAATCGCATGTATTTAAAGCAGGTACATTAAGATTCCATCAATAGTAATTGCTTAATATATAGTTCATTTCTGCCTGGCATTTTTCCCTCTTTCCAAGCTCTTTTTCCAACTCGTTGTGCGCCTCGGTTAGAACATTATTGAGCCCTTCAACCACACCTTTATATGCCTTTTTACTACTGGCAGCAGTAATCCTTTCCAGTAATGCCTCAACTTTGCTCTTCTCCTTGTTCAACACCTCTACTTCGTCCGAGCATTTCTTTAAAGCTTTAGGGATACAGGACTTTTTAATGTCATCGATCATGTTGTGTTGTGCTTTTATCACTTCTTTATTGAAGATGACGTGTTCAAGGTGGTCAATTCCGGGCATCAATGGGTTCAAACTCAATGTCCCATTCTTGTAGCCATTTACATCGGGAAAAAGG
>NW_006760386.1:4184259-4203956 GCF_000271605.1 Fomitiporia mediterranea MF3/22
AGCAGTTGATTACATAAGCAACTATAATACGAGTCGTCAACTGATAGAACATTTCAATTATTGTATTTAGGTATAAAATAAAATAATTTATCTACTTTGTAATATAGTAAAAAGTAATATGACATGTATATAGCCTTCTAAACACACTGATGTAATTATTACAAGTTGATGAAATAACTTTTACAAATATTGTAAGCTATTTGTATAGATAGTCTAAGTATGACACACATATTATATACTTATAGTATACTTTTATTGAGATAATAGTGATACAACAAGTGCTCTTACACTATTATATACATTAATATACCTTTTGCATAAATTATAAGGTAACAATTATTATTCTTATATTCTTATATTGTAAATATCACCCTTTCTTTGAAATTATAATAAAAATGTAATGCAAGCATAATACTTTAGGCTATTATACAAAGTTAGTATAATACTTGTAATAGATTGTATTCATCCATAACACTTACTTAGCCTTTATATACATTAACATGTCTATTACAAACTTTACAATTGATTTGCAAGTCTTGTAATTACTTTACAATATATATACAATACTTATGTTACTTTACAAAGTCTACAATATATTATAAGAAATGTGACTTTTTCCTGATGTATGCATACAACCTCGGATTCAAGGCTCTGAAGCAAATGCTGTAGGTCGCGTTGAATATCGTCTTTCTTATCAGTCAAGTTGTCAACTACAGGTTCAGATCCATGCTTCACCTTTGAAGGACTTGAGTACTGACTTGTCTAGGCGTGGATCTAATGCTCATGGTGGTGGTAGATGATGGTTAAAGAAGCGGATTGCTTCTATGTTTGGAGGTGCGAACTTTAAATACTCTCTCATCTGAAGCAAAGTGCAAAGGATGAATTATATTGGATAATATACTAATGGCCTAAAATGTATAAACAAGGGGTAATTACTTTGCATTCATTCTTTATACTACCAATCAATAGAGGCTTTCAAGTGCTATCTCACTTTGAAAACTTTACTATAGTGATGTAATCGAGTCTACGTCCGCCTGGCAATTACGAAGGAAGCAGTCAACAAGAGTGGCTAGATGATACATTCGTCCATGTATCCAGGCTAATTATGTATAGCAACCTCTGCTAACTACTAAACGTACCTGCCATGTCTCCTAACCTCCATTTCACCTGATAGGTCGGTTCATCCAGACCGTTATTGAGCTGCCCTTCGACACCACATCAGGAAAATATCTCAAACTTTGTATTAGCTTATATGCATATAAATTATATAAAATTTCTACATTTTGTAAAAGAGCTTATTGTGTACCTAAGGGTTTTGGAAAGATAATAAGAAGCTGAGAAAGCTATTAAAAGGTCTTGACTATCTGGTCAAGAATGATAAGAATTGTAGTACTTACTAAGATATACAAGTGCTTAAAGTGTACCTCACAAAATGGCTAAGTATTATAATACTTGTCATTTTAACAGGGAAAACATATGTATATAAGATGTATAAGATAAAATTTTGCTTATAGCCGTTTGTTATTAAAATAATAGTTTATAATTATATTAAAATATTGTATAAATACATTATTATCTACAACAATTAGGGAAATAATCTGATGACAGATGGCGAGTGTGTTGACAATAGAGAACAAATGTATTCCTCAGCCGTTTGAGGTAGTCTTTGTCACCATGCTTTGGTCGACAGTCAGTCCCTGCAAGTTGGATTGTGTGTGGATTGTGAGATTGTACGGATTGCAGAGGTCGAGGTTACACTTGTGAGGCGGATTTGGAGGTTAACTTGCTGAGGAGGTAAAGGGTTGTTAGCAAGTGCGGGTGCTTGAAGTAAAAAGATGGATACACCGCGACGGCGTGCAGCGAGTGTGAGTGGTGCACCAGGGTTGAGATCCAGTGTGTTGAACGAACTGATTTGAGTAGCAAGCGAAGCTGTGTCTGTAAGTGCATGTTGCATGCTCTGGCTACGTCTCACAATCGGAGGTACAGTAAACTGAGCCGTTGCAGATGACTACAAAGGTGTATCTCTGGGACGTTCTGGCTCGAAGGGTGAGGGTGAAGTGGAAGATGTGGACGGATTCAACTCATCTTGGATAGGTGTGAGCAATGGGCCACTGCTTCTGTTCAATGTGGTGTCATGCCCAGCACGGAGGAATGCAAATGCATACAGTGTGGGCCTACCAAGAATGATGTCAAGCATTGCACGGGTGGGGAAGGAGAGCACATACCGAGTAAGAGAAGGGGTGGCACAATGGGAGTAGACATACATGGACATTGTTGCGAGCGTGTGCTCGTCGATTGTTGCTTGCACTGTAGAGCAGGAAGAAGTACGCGAGTGCATGGGATTTTTGAAGAATTCGCTCGGCATTGGTCGACAATGCAGATGCGAGAATATGAATGCAAAATGGAAGGCAGTGTAGAAAGGAGGACAACGAAGGAGAGGCAACACAATCGGCGGAATGGAAGGGAGACAAAAAGTTGGGAGGAAAGGGATGAGCAACTATTGTGCACGTTATTATGAAGTGGACCGGCTGCTTACACTTTACGTTGAGACTGGGAGGGGGCGGTGTAGTCAGCTGTGCAGGATCTAGGACTCAGTGCAGGCATCGCAACAGCAGATTGTAGAGACGAGTGCAGCGATGTTTATTGTCTACGTTGTTGAAGGCGGAGTGGCAGCTGGTAGGACGCTTGCAAGTGGAGGAAGACTGGAGAGAACAAAGCAACGACATAGTGGCAGGGCAGAGGGTTAGACTTAGAGAGATGGTGGACGCTCAAGAGAAACAGTGGCACACATAAGTGCGTCATTATATGCTCTCGATCTTCAGCAGTTGATTACATAAGCGATAGTACATTCCAAATATTGTATTTAGGTATTAAATGAAATTGTTGATCTACTTTGTAATATAGTGAAAAGTAATATAATGTGCATATAGCTTTCTAAACACACTAATGTAATTATTACAAGTAGATGAAATATCTTCTACAAATATTACAAACTATTTGTATAAATAATCTAAGTATAATATATATATTGTATACTTATAGTATACTTTTATTAAGATAATAACAATACAACAAGTGCTCTTTGACTATTAAATACATTAATATACCTTTGTATAAATTATAAGGTAACAATAGTTATTATTACATTATTATATTATAAATATAACTCTTTCTTTAAGATTATAATTTAAATATAATACAAGCATAATACTTTGGGTTATTATACAAAGTTAGTATAATACATATAATAGATTTTATTCATCCTTAGTACTTATGTAGTCTTTATATATATTAATATGTTTTATCTAAACATTATAATTCATTTACAAACATTACAATTACTTTACAATATATATACAATACATATACTACTTTACAAAGTCTATAAGAAATTACAAGAAATGTGACATTTTCCTGATGCACCAGCTTTGCATACATCCTGCTACAAGTAGATTCGATCTTTGTATCAATGTATCAGTCTTTGTCTTTGCTCAACCTCTTGAGTCCTTCTGAGAACTTATTAATAACTACTTGTACAATAGTTAGACATTCAATTGTACATTTTACACTTATTTGTGCTGACTTTGCTTAACCTAGATGGTACTTTATCTTTCAGCTGTTAGACAACTGTTAAAGTATAGTTGTACTTCTTGAAGGTTACTTTACTTTAAGGATTTTAGGTTTTAATACCTAATAATTACTGTCCATATTTCTAACAAGAAGGAAGCAAGAAGGAGAACTCATGCTTAGTACAATTGTAGTAGAGTTTCAGTAATACACATACAATTTACTATGTTAGAGAATGTATGTACTAGTGTCCTTTTCTACTGTACAAACAAAGGCTACTCATTACTTATAACAATGTAATTAACTTTAGTCACAAGAGTTAATAAGTACTACTGTATAGTAATCTTTATTACTAGTAAGAAATACACATATTTATTGTTAGTAAGAGATCTATAATAACTACTAAACATGTAACTCATTTCTTCTTTAATTTCTTTCCTATCTCTTTCTCTACCTTATGTTAGCAACAGTATAGAGGACCTGAAGGCTCAGTAGGAGGACTTAAGCTACAACTATCCTATATAACAGAAAGGTTAGAATGTAAGTACTAGAACAGATGCAGAACTTGTAGATTAGTTAGATAGAGAGTGTAGGACAAGTATAGAGTATATAGAGTAAGCCTAAGAGTACAGGACTACTTAGAGTAGACAAGATTAAGATTATAGAACTAGTCTAATCTTATACATGTATATATACTAAACTATATAAGAGTACTTAGAGAAGGATAAATTATAAAGAATGAAGAATGAAAAGGTCAAAGATATACAAACAAAGAATAAAGGGATGAAAGAGTAAAGGGTAAGAGACCTTAGAATGAATAAAGAATGAAAGAGTAAATAAAGGAAAGGAGTAATAAGGTAGAAAGGAATAGTAGTAGAGGTTACTGTGTAAATTAGTCTGTATATAGTTTATATACTATACACTTAAGAGACAGAAGTCCTGAGTTTCAGGACAGAAGGTGACAGAACTGACAGAACTGGAGAGCTTAAGAGTAGTAGACTATAACATTACCCTCCTTCTAAAACAATCATCCTAATTAGTAAACATTAGGCTTAGTTAGTAGCTTAAACATAAGTTAGAACAATAGAGTCTGGAAATCTATAAGACAGAGCTAGTATAGAGTACCTGAATAAAGTTAGTAGAAGTTCTGGATTATATTAGTAGTATAAGTAAGATTCTTAGCAGGTTCTTAAGTATGTTCCTTAACTAGATACTCTTTCTAGTAGACAAGGAACTTAAGCTTTCTATATACTAACTTAGTATTAGTCATATATTCTACTTTGTATTCTAGTTCAGAACTAACAAGTTCTAGTAGAGATGGTGAGAGTCTTTATTATAAAGGAAAACTTAAGTTATAGTACTAAGACAACAGAACCTTGTTAAATACTAAATGTATATACTTTTAGGTTACTAAGAGTTAAAGTTTGTAAACAGAGGTACTAACTTTCTTCTTAATAACAAAGGGTCTAAAGTACTTGTTGTCCAACTTCTTTATCAGACAATCTATAGTCAAATTAGTAGCTTCTAGTATTACTTTGTTACTAGACTAGTAATTCTTAGCTACAGACCTCTTCTAATTATAGTTCTGTTTTATAACCTATACTGTCTACTCTAAAAAAGCTTATACATCCTCCCTAGTCTTATACATCCACTTAGTAAAATCTGTTACAGATTTGGAACTCCTGTTCTGACTCAGAATAGTCTCTTAATATAAATGCCTTCTATAGTTGAGAAAGAATAAGGACTGTTCTGTAGTAGAGTACTACTAGTTATTGTGTACAAATTCTGCTTATACTAACTATTCAGACTAATCTGACTACTAGTAATTAATGAACATTCAGAGGTAGAGTTCAATCTCCTAATTGACTTACTCAGTTTAACTATTAGTCTATAAGTAATATATAGTAGAGGGATTCCTTTAAATTCTAAGAAGTGTGTACAGGTCTTACATGAATTTTGACTTGAATTATAGTCTACAATTATGAATGAGCTTCTAAGGGAGTCTGTACAACCAGAAGACATAGTCCTAATAAATATACACTATACTTTCAGAAGTAAGTTCTATTTAGATCAGAATTGTATAGACTTGTTTAAAGAAGTAATTAACAATTGTACAGATAGTATTGTAACCCTAACACTTAGATAGTTTACTAATCAGGTCTACTAAGACTTCTTCCTAAGAGTGATTTAGAATCTGATACAGATATAGAGGAGTCTAAACTCTTGTCTAGTAGGACTTAGTTTGTTAGTATATATTACAACTATTTACATACTTTAGAATCTCTCTCTGTATTCCTAACTACTAGTAGTTCTGAGTAATAAGTTCCTGTGTTTTGTGTCTGTCTGAATGTCCTACTGTCAGATTGTTATAATGAGTCTAAACAATATCCTCCTATAGCTTCTAATTCTTCAGAATGTACATTTAGCTTTCCTAGTAGACTCATTCATTCTTATCCTCCTCCTAGTCTCTAGTCTACTTCTCTAGCTACTTTACTACAACCTAGTTCTGTGTGTGTCTCAGAGCTTACTGTATGTAAGTAACAAATTCAACATTCTTAGACTCAAGTTAGATCTCTTAGATTGTCTCAGATACAAAAAGGGAATTGTTAAGAAGAACAAGATTTTTGTTATTATTCTCTCCCCTTTCATAACCTACTTGTCTTAAGAGTAGATTAGCTTTTGTTATTTGCTTTCTAGGTTTGTAGGTCAGTATAAATTTATAGTTCTACAGTTCTAGCATTTAGTAGGCCTAGTGGTAGTTAAGCTTCTAAGGTGCTTAAAAGTATTAGAAATTAAGATAATCACTCTAAATCTCAAACTTCTGAGTAGTACTAAGGAGATATTAATACTACTCCTCTAGAAAACAGATAATTATAAAGAGTTCCTTATTATAAATAAGGTAGTTCTGTTTAGTTACAAAGAGGGATTCTAATTATAATACTATTAGACACTACTTTCCCTCAATAAACTAAAACAATACTACTCTATTTGTAAAGTTAGAAGAGTTAGCTTTGACCCAGAACTTGTTTAGAACTGTTAGAACTACTAATACAGGCTTACTAGTAATAGTCTACTTAAGGGACTCAAAAGTAGACTGTTTCTAAACATTCTATTACTACAGAACACCTTTGCTAGTAAGATTGTGAAGAGGCCAGACAATAGTACTGAAGCCTTAAATGAAGTACTAGTAGTAGTTTATAAACTTAAGGAACACTTAAACCTGTTTCAAGTTCTAAGATTGTAGCTAGTTACAAACTACAATTACTTTTGTCAGATCTATACAGACCTCTCCCCCTCTAATTATAAAGCTTAGATAATCTACTGACTCCTGTGTAAAAGAACACTTTACTTCTTAGAGGAACAGTTTATTATCTTAGATTTACTATAGAAATGCTTAGATTAGTTAGTAGTAGTACTTGTAAGATATACTCACTTTACTAGTCCTAATCCTTAGAAATAGTAACAGAATAGAGTATAGAGGGTAAGACTTATAGACTTGTAGAGTGAGAGGGTAGAGGAGTCCTACTTTAGTCAAGCTGTAAGTGTAGCCTAGTAGGTTAGTAGTAGAGTACTTCTAAGTACTAAGTAACTTAAGTTGATAAAACTATCTTTTGAGAGCTAAACTAGTCTCCTTATATATATTTTTACTAGAGTAATGTTACTCTAGTAATTTTAGTAACTCTCTTTACTGTTGTTCCTATAAAGTAGAGCTGGCTAATTCTTTAGACTGTATACTATACTGGTTTGTGTCTTCTATTAATCTGTTAACACTAGTTTGTGTCTTCTTGTATTCTAGATTAATCTTCTAATGACTCCTTTACTATATTTTTATGTCTTCTATACTTCCTCTCATACTTCTAATGACTCCTTATGAGTCCTCCTGACTAGTTATACTGTGTAAGCTGTGTAATGCTTTTCCTATAAAGTAGAGCTTTCTATTGTTCTTGTAGTCTTCTTATGACTCTGTCTGACTCAATCTGTGCTTCCTGTACACTAGTTTGTAATACACTTTCTTATAAGGTAGAGTATTATGACTTTTAATGACTCCTTATAACTTCTGTAATATAAAAGGCTGTACTTCTGTACTGTCTCTAGAACTTACAACTAAAGTTCTAGACTGTCTTGTGTACACTCTAGAACTGACAACCAATGTTCTAGATCTTTCCCTAAGTCTTCTTTAATAGACTTAGTTTAGAAGACAATTATCCTTATTAACTTCTAGCCTTATCTTTATACTTCTGTATTCAATCATAGAACTTACAACCAAAGTTCTAGATTGTCTCATGTATTCCTCATGTTGTCCTTATATAGTCCTCATGTTTATGACTTTATTACTTTCCCATCTATATGGGCAAAGTGTATAAAGGAGACTACTTTCCTATAGTCTCTCCTTAGAGCTCTCAGTTCCCTTTCCTTCACTAGTACTAGTCCTCCTCAAGTATAGAGCTTCAGAGTATTGGCTCTGACTCTTTACTAGCTTTAATAGTCCTTTGTCTTTGTACAAAGCATTCCTAGCTAGCTATGTAGTTTCTCCTTAAGTAAGTATAATATTTTCCTTTTATTTCTTCAGGTTTTCTCCTAGTCTTTTCCTTTATACTTCTTGCTCTAAACACTATACTCTTTCTAGATCCCCTCTCCATACAAGCATTCTAAATGACTTGTCTTTAGTTAAGGTTATTAAGTAATACTGTGCTAGAGTATGTGTTTAACCTTAGAGAGATAAAGACCTTGTCCTCAGGTTTTGTTACCTTTTCCTAACTGACTTAGTACCTACTCCTTCCTGTCCCCTCTCTCTACTAATGGATTGATCACCTATTAGTAATGATTAGAGGTTAATAATGCTGAGCTGGAGTTCTTACTAAGTAGGACAACAAAGGTAGCCTAGTTGATCTGGCCAATCTCTAGACTTGTAACTAATAGGGTTTTGTATATAAACTACTTGGTTCCAAGTCTTGAGTTAAGCTTTTCCAAACTTAGTTACTGTATTTTACAATTCCTAACAATTTGTTCTTCTTGTAGGATTATGTCTCCTGTATCTTGTTCTTTAACTAGTATTCTTTTACTTATTAGTAAACTATACTCTAGTCTCTTTGTTAACCAGTTTTCTAGATGTGGTAGCTTTACTACTGTTGGATAATTTATGTGAAATTCTCTGATTAACTTTGCTGAATTAGTTAATCCTTTTCTAAATGGTTCTCAAGTATTGTCTATGTCTGGATAGTCTAACCATTTGATCAAATATTAATATTTGTTCCTCCTTTTCCTACTATCTAGTATGTTTTCTACTGTGTATTCTCATTCCTTGTTAATTAACTCTGAGTCTGGATTAGTATACACTTGCCTTCCTGGATATTCCTTTTCTCTATAAGGTATTAACAATCCTGAGTAGAAAACTAGATGAATATTCATCCCTTCTAGCAGTTTTAATTTATAATTTACTACCCTCATTTGTTTTTCTATTTCAAATGGTCCTATATACCTGTTTGCTAACTTTCTAGTTGGTACTGCTAGATTTAAGTTTTTACTATCTAGTAAAACTAAATCTCCTTCCTTTAATTCAGGAAGATTTCCTCTGTGTTTGTTAGTATACTTTTTCATTTGTTCCTGTAATTTCTCTATTACTTCCTTAGTATTTACTTGTACTATCTTTATTTCCTCTAGGTACTTGTCTGCTTCCTCTACATTTGACCTTTTATTAGTTAAAAGTCATGTTAGGATGCCTTCCATATATTAGGTAAAAGGGTATATGTTTAGTAGCAGAATACTACTTATTATTATAGGCAAATTCTACTGTTAGGATAAACTCCTCCTAATCTTCTTGTCTATAGTTAACATAATACCTTAGATACTGTTCCAATTCCTGATTTACTCTCTCTGTTTGCTCATCTGTTTCTAGATAGTAAGTAGTTAATAATACTTGTTTAATACCTAGTTGTACACATATTTGCTTAGTAAAATTACTAGCAAATTGTGGTCCTCTATCTGTAGTTATTTTCAAAGGTAATCCATGTTTTGAGAAAACATATTGTATGAATAACTTTACTGTTTCTTTAGAATCTATTTCCTTTTTATAAGGGATAAAGATTCCCATCTTTAAAAATTTGTCTATAATGATTAGTACTGCATCTTTACCAGTTTGTGTAATTGGTAGTCCTGTTATAAAGTCTACTGTAACATGTTTCTAGGGTCCTGTTAGAATTTTTAATAGTTGTAATAGTGGTTGTGTTTTTCCTCTCTTGTGTTTTGTCTTTTAACATATTACACAAGTATCTACATATTCTTTTATCTAGTTAGTTATTCCTGGCCAATAATATGTCCTCTTTACTAATTCCAAAGTCTTTCTGAGTCCTGGATGTTGTAAGGATTTGATTTACTGGTTCGTATTTTACTATTACTACATTGCTGATTGTGTCAGATCATTGTACAGTAGGACCCACAAGCACATATATTCTCATTGTAGTTAGTTACACTTCCTCCTCATGTATCTACATGTGTATACCCTTATAAAAGACAGTATTGACTGTTGGGTAAAGGGGATTCTTTTCCCCTGACCCCTCACTCGAGTACTAGGTTATCCCAGTCAGTAGTTGAGTGAACTAAGGGCGATTAGAATTCTCTTGTGAGGAACAGTGAGTTTCCTTACATATTTTTGACTGTACCCACCTAGCACCAAAACCTCTTGCTGGATGCTGAGGAACTGAAGGGTCTGATCAACCCTAGGTCTCCCTTGTTGTCTAGTATCCCTCAGGAATTTTTAGTGAGTAAAAGTTACAATTTTCGAGTAGAAACAGAGACTACTTACTGGATTGGCCCCCAGTAGGTTCACAATGCTTCAGAATGCTGTGGAACGCTTCTGGAACACATTATCACATATCAATATGGACCAGCACTAGATACACTAGAGGTTCACATCAATCGGATGGGTTGAGGACCAGGCATCTGTGACAGTGAAAAGGAATGAACAGGTGCACATTGAGTTTACAGGCAATGGACAACAAGATTATCCATTGGATATTGATTACAATGTGGCTGCCAAGCCTCGACTGACGATTCCTGGAGGGTACCCAAGTCTAGATATCAATACTAACATGCTAGGATGTAAGTCCTCGTCCCTTATAGGCTGGAGGCAACCTAATGAACTTATACCAGGTGATAAGTCCTTGTCTACACAAGGCTGGAGGCACCCTAATGAACTAGTACATACTATTAACGTAGAACTAAGGCATGTAACTGTACCAGTGTATATAGTTAGTCAAATGCATACTGTAGAGCAGAAACTAGTGAGTACTTACACTACTGGGCTTGCAGAAATAGCAAATAACAGTACAGAGAGCAGAAACACTCAGGCAATTGTTCTTAAGGATTCAGACAGTTGAGTTCAGGATGAACAGGCAATTGGATTCGAGGATTCGTCCAATCGAGTACAAAAGGTTGAGTTTGAGGATTCAACTCACCAAGTACAGGTGATTGAGCTTGAGGATTTGCTCAATCAATTCTAGGCTACTAAGTTTGAGGATTCACTTGATAGAGAACAGGTGATTTGGTTTGAGGATTCACCAAGTCAATATAGAGAGCTAACAGTAAGCATTGAGGAATTTGCAAGCTAGTACAAGAGTTATAGAGTGTATATAGTTAGTATCAGTGAGAGCATGGATGAGTATCCAGTGAGTACACTTACTTTAGAACAGAAACACATTGACAACAGCAATGTAGAGGGTAATGAGACACCTAAGACCCTTTTAGGCAGTAAAGAAAGTAGCCAGGACTTGAAGGACAAGAGTAACAGACAAGGCTAGGAGAGCCAGGCATCAGAATTACAGAGATCCAATGAGGAACAAGATTTCCAGAAGGCAAGTAAGACCTTCAGACACATTGTAAGAGCCAGAGTAATTAAGATAGACATAAGACATGTCAGCCCATTCCACAGTTTGATAGACATTGACAATTTGAATAAGAGAACGTACAAGTTTGATGGAATGTATCAGGAAGAGGAGAGAGCAACTCCTTCATCAAACAAGAGTAGACTTGATAGTATAGTAACAGAAAAGTGTGAAACACTTCAGGCAGGCTACAGAACGAAAGCCAGACATACTATAGTACCTACAGACAATAGAGATCAGAACTATCAATCTAAGAGTGTAGAAGAAACACTCAAGAGTCCAGACAAATGATTGCATTCATAGAAAGCAAAAGGAAAGTGCAAAGTGAAAGGAAAACATAAAGCACAAGGAACAGAACAAAAACTGGAACTGCTAGGCATTCAATACAATTGTGAAATCGATTCAGACTATCCAAGCGAAACAGACATTGCATTTACAGAACAGTACTTTAAGGATAGTAAAAGTGAATGCAAATTGGAACTACAAGGATCAGTACTTGATCCAGAGGGTGAAAATCAAGCATACACCCACAAAATCAAGTGTTTAACCTTATACATGGTAGATATCAACTATGCATTACACAGGAGCAATGTACAGGAGTACTACAATGGATACAACACCTTAGCCAGGTCCAGGAATTAGAGAGAAAGCAAAATACCTGGATATATACAGTCTCAAATAGAAACATTAAGTTTTTCAGGACATCAGAGTATCCCTCACAAAAATAAAAGGAACAAACAATCCTATAGTAATACTTTGCAATTGAAAGCAGTCCCAGGCAAGGCATACACTAGTAGTATTAGTGAGAACAATATCAATTCAGAGCACAGTAAACTATACAGTTCAAAGCTACATATTGAGCACAGCAAGTATAAGAATAGCTCAAGCAGTAGTTTAAGAACAAACAATGGACACAGGCATAGCAAAGCACTAAATATTGTTCAGAAAGGCAGATTTGCATCAGTAAGACCTTTAGAGAGCCTAGCAAAGAATAGCTACACATACAGAGTGATACAAAGCTCTAGGATACAGAGAAATGGAAATTTTGACCCAGGATCAGACCCAGACAGTAATAATTCAGATTCCTCTTCATCCAATGACAATAATTGAAGTAATGCTTTATTCAAACTGTCAGACATCAATTTGAGTGATACAGAGGCTACTAAGAAGTACAAGAAACACTTGAGGAAGAAACAGAACAAAGAACTCCTCAAATTGAAGATACAGATGTACAGTACAGAACCAATAGCTCCTACAGTATACTCAGGTGAACCAGACTTACAGAAGTATACAAAGTTTGTCATTGAAGTCAATCAGTACATGAAACAATCAGGACTTCATCATTTCCCTAAGAGCCAAGTAGGGATAATGCTAGGTTTTATTAAGGGAAAAGTAATGAATTTCTATTTGCAAAAGATTGTGAACCATGAGTATAGATGGACACTTGCTCAATTCTTTAGAGGACTTATGGACTTTTGTTTCCCTTCCAACTTTGCTGAAATACTGCAGAAAGAGTTCAACACTTCAAAACAAGGTAATAGGAATATTCAGGATTATTTGTATGATCTAGAGATGAAAGCTACAAATCTAGGAGACATTTCTCAGTGAGATTTGACCAGACAGGTATGGTATGGATTGAATTCCAAGTACTAGAGGCAATTATAATTAGATTGCTTGAATCCAGACACTGTAGATTACTCAATCTTCAAGGATAGGCTCAAAAGTATTGAGAAAGTGAATGAATCCATAGGAATCAAATGGCACATAGATTCCAGACAACATTTTGATATGCAAGGATGCAACAATGATTCTCAGAGCGATTATTTATATACAGACAGTTCTAATAATTCAGGAAACAATCAAGACACTCTACAGGATAGTGAAAGTGATGATTCAGATCACAGTGACTCTAGTCAGGATACTACACATACAAGCAGCACAAATGCCAAAGGAAAGGCCAGGCAATTGTATTATCCATTGAGGAACAATGACTAGCATGGAAGCAAGGCAGAAAACAATCACAGGACATATGCTACAGGTTTCAAACATTATTCCCAATCGAAATTGGACAAAATGAGAGCAAAAGGACTATGTTTTATTTGTGAACAAGATGACCACTTAGCCAGGAATTGTCCTACTTGTAATACAATCACATTGAACAATGTGCAGGATGATTGTTCATCATCTAGTAATGTTAGTATTGGTTACACCACTTTAGATAAGTTAGCAGACAACTTGGACAGTGAGAACTACATAGAATTGGAGTTGATTACAGACTATGAGACAGTTTCTTACATATCTAGCAGCAATATACATGTTTTATCGATTTGGATACTTTGTGAAGGCAATACTGAGGATTCAGTAACAGAACAAGAGAGTTCCACAACAGAACACAAGTTCAGGCATACAAACAATGCATTTGAAAGGGCGAATTCAGTATATTCAAGACCCTATGAGACTATAGCACTTAGGCATTGTACTACAGGCATTCAGTACAGGAATAAGCATTGTAGGAAGTCTAAACATTGAGATAGACAATTGTATACAGTATACAATAACATTTTACACTCAAAAGCACAGGCATACAGTGTAGAAAGGATTCTACAAGACTATAGATATGTATGGCACATGGAAAGGACTAGGAAACACACATACAACCATTGTTTCAAGGATTCTAAGACACTACAGGTGTAAGGTAACACATACATGAATATTTCAGAGACACTACTACCAATTCTTAGAGCCACAAATCAAAACAACACTCTTAAGAAATACAGGATGTTCACAGACAACAGGAATGCATACTAGGACATCAGGAAAGGACCTGAGAATGTTAGAAGATTGGAATATAACCAGCCAGATAGTATTATGGTTTACAAGGCAATACAAATAGTAAACTGTACAAGCAGGACAATCTATCAAGCATTACTAGACTATAAAATACAACTACTCTTGGATACTGAGAAATATTTCAATCTAAACGATTCACACAGGTATTCTATTAAGTTAGAAGGCTACATCACACATTAGAAGACAGACATTGGTACATTGAGTAAGGCAAAGTGCATATACATTAAGGATAAGATGATACTACTCTAGAATAAGCATCAGGCATGGAGATACATTGACAGCAATAGAAAGACACAGACATATGCATACACAGTCGATTCTATTCAGTACAGGAAGAGATACAGGATTAGTATCAAGTACTACAAAGGAACTATGTCAGTTGACATTAGAACAGACATTTCCATCTTCAGGATTGAAGAAACAGTCAGTAATAAGCACAATCGAAGTAATTCACATAGAACAACGTTCTATAAGGTACAATTAGATGTTACACTATGAAACTATTCAGTTCATGACAAAGAATTGTTCAGAAACATTGAGACCAGCTCAAAATACAAGGATCTATAGTATACATTGTATCTACAGCAGAACATAAGGTATTACATTGCAAAATACACCTTCAGACAGCCAGGATTCATTAGAATAGACTCAGAACACTCTATCAGATGTATTATGAGCATTACAGACACTCAAACAGATGTGCTAGCATGTATATACTCAGGATACATAGTAAGGATCATGATATTCAAGCTACAGGATGACAATTACAATCTACAGGATGTGAAACCACTACAATCTATATACTACAAGGATAGTAAGACACTACTGAGACCAGGAATGGATACACTTCATATAGAACAAAGTACAGAAGTTCAGAGAGCAACTTCAAGCTAGAGAACAGGTTCAGAACCTGGACAATCTGCTCAATCCACTCAATCTGCTCAAACAGATTATCACACTGCTTCAAGGGAAAGTGAAGGCAATACACATACAGCCAGCAAAGATCAGAGCAATAGTGAATTAGTAATGATTGATCAGACTATTTGAGCATTCAGGAATGATATTTTGACGCTCCAGAGAGAAATAGAGTATTAGGAAGCTCAAGGACATTTATTGAACAATGATACAGTTCAATCTACTCTAGGAATGAATAGCTATGATTAGTTTGAAGTACAAAATCATACAGAGAACCTCTCCAAACACTACAGATATGTTCTAGGACAGTACCAGACGTTTTACACCAAAAATGAAGTCATATTTCAATGAGAGGGCAAGAGGCACATGCATTGCATTACATACACACTCTTTGAGCATACAACCTACAGGTTTGAACATACATTTTTCTTACTTGGATTGCTACAAAACGATTTTGTGAAGGACTTTACAGTACTAGACAGTATCAGTACTACAGGAAATAGGACACATGATAGGTATACAAGGAAAGAATACATTGGAACAAGGACAAGGACACAGAAAGACAGGAAGTCAATGTTAGAACACATTGATCCACACATAGATTTGCCAAATGAACAAGGAATTGGTAGCATATACTCAGGACTTCAGGCAGCACTACTACACATACAGACAGGACATTTCATTGAGACATACATAGAACAATACAGTATACAGACAGGAACAGCACTCAGGAAAGTAGAGAACACTACTTGAACACAGTGTGATAGAACATTGCACCATGAGACATTGAAAGTATACTTGGACAGTTCAGGAATTGAATCAGTTGACTTACAAAAACACAAACAAGTCGAGACACAAGGAAACAGTATGAGAATACAGTAGGACATTCATCATGCACAGAGATACTGTGCATATACACACATATCTAGTAATATTAGGCTCATACATTATGATTTCATTGAGTTTGAGACAATATTTTCATTCAAGGATGAATATTACACTCTAGGTTGCACTCTACAATTAGTATTCAGACATCAGACTCAACAGGATATTCAGTTTTGCATTACAGTTCGTTATTGCAAGCAAAAGAGTACACATTTGGAGACATTCTACTAATACAAGCACAAAGCATTACATTTGCAGGAACTAGTCTATTGGAAAAATCAAGGACATAGCAGAGGAATTTTGGAATACATCTCTACTACCTATTATTGCATGACTATTCTACAGGAGTAGAGAAACATGCAAGGTCAGCTAGAAGCTACAACACTAATACATTCTATTGAGGAAGAAGGCTATAGCTTTGTCAATCAGGGATTTACCTCCATGCTTCCTGAAAACGTAGGAGAAGAGAATATTTGCAATTACCACACTGCCAGAATTTCCACTTCCATACATATCAATCTACACTGTGTGTCTCAGAATACTCAAGAGCCAAAACGCTATATCTCCCCAGGAACTCTACCGATTCTCTTCAAAAAGTGTTGTATCAATAGCAACAATCAAGAGGCAACTTTTCTACTAATTGACTATACAGTAATATGGACTATGTTTAATTCTATTGACGTTTTATCTAGTTTTACATAGTTTGGAACCATACTACCCACTGTCTAGAATGTCACCACTGTCTCAATACACACCAGATCAACTTTGGATCAGTTCAGAGAGGCAGTACTACATTGCAAGGATGTTTCCCATACGCATGGGCAAGGTATTTTATTATTTACTTGTTACTAACTGTTACTTTTAAGTAAGTTCTCTGCCTTTTCTACTGATTTTTAGTATTTAGGACTAAATGCTAGAGGGCAAGTGTAAGGATTTGATTTACTGGTTCGTATTTTACTATTACTACATTACTGATCGTGTCAGATCATTGTACAGTGGGACCCACAAGTGTATATATTCTCATTGTAGTTAGTTACACTTCCTCCTCATGTATCTACACGTGTATACCCTTATAAAAGACAGTATTGACTGCTGGGTAAAGGGGATTCTTTTCCCCTGACCCCTTGCTCGAGTACTAGGTTATCCCAGTCAGTAGTTGAGTGAACTAAGGGCGATTAGAATTCTCTTGTGAGGAACAGTGAGTTTCCTTACAGATGTCCAGCTATAACACTATTATAATATTGTTGAACAATTCTGACTTTTTCTTCCTGTTTACCTTCTCTTAGTAACAGTATTTTATTACTATAATTAGTTCCTAAGTCTGTTTCTGTAGTTTCTTCTACTGTCATTGTTTTAATCTGTATTTCTGACTCTTTGAACATTTCCTGAGGGAGTAATACAACTTCCTGATTGTCTTTTTCTTCCAGCTCATAGTCAGGTCTTCTAGAGAGTGTATCTGCTCTATTTTTCTTGCCTGCTCTGTATTCTATTTTGAAGTTGTATCTGTTTAGTTCTAGTACCTATCTTGCTTGCCTTCTATTTAACTGCTTTTTGTTTTGAAAGGTTTTTAAATTAGATTAGTCAGTTATTATTCTAATTTGATACTTTGCTTCTTTCAAATAATGTCTCCAGTTTGCTAATACTTTTATGATAGTATATAGTTCCTTATCTGGTGCTGCATAATTTCTTTCCTGTTTGCTAAAAGTTGAAGAATAATAAGTTATAGAATGTAATTCTTTATCTTCTTGTTCTTATGATAGTATTGCTGAGCATGCAAAATCTGATACATTAGTTTCTACTATAAGCTGCTTTTCATAGTTTAGCCTTGCTAATACTAGTACATTAGCAAATGCTTCTTTTATAGCTTTAAAAGAGGCTTCTTGAGTGTCTCCCTATGTAAAAGTTCTCTTCTGTAATAATAAACTTGATAGTGGTTTTATCTCTCTAGAATAGTCTTCTACAAATTTCTTGTAGAAATTAAAGAATCCTAGTATTTTCCTAATGTCTCTCTTTGTTAGAGGTCTAAACCATTCTAATATAGCTTTTATCTTGTAAGGATCTACTTTTAGTCCATCCTGATTGACTACAAAACCTAAGTAGTCTAATTCCTACTTATTAAAGAAGCACTTTTCTGGTTTATAATAAAAGTCTGCTTTCCTTAATAGTTGAAGCACCTTTTTTGTTAGCTCTAATAGCTCTTTTTGTGTTTGAGCATAGATAATAATATTATCTAAGTATATTACTATCCCTTTACCTATTAATTCTTTAAAGAGTTGATTCATGGCTCTCTGAAATACTGCTAGTACATTCATCATTCCAAATTACATTACTAGTGGTTTATACAATCCTTTATGTGTTCTAAAGGCTTGTAAGTATTCTTGTCCTTGTTTTATCCTAATGTTGTTATATTTACTTTTAAGGTCAAGAGTTGTAAACTATTTTGCTTCCTTTAAGTAGTCTGGTAATGTGTGTATTATAGGTATAGGAAATGGATCAGGTTCTACTATCTGATTTAATTTCCTATAATCTATAACCATTCTTGCTCCTGAATCCTTTTTACCTACAAAGAATACTAGTGAGGCAATTTTAGAATGACTTTCTCTAATGTATCCTTTCTTTAAATTTTCCTGTATAAATTCCTCTACTACTTCTTATTTTACAGGAGTTAGAGGATATACTGGACACATTTTAGGTAATTCTACTCCTTCCTTTAATTTAATATCCATGTCCTATCTGGAATGTTTTGACAATCTATCTGCTTTATCCTTATCAAACCTGTCTAAGTAATCTTATAATTCCTTTAGTACTAATTCCTTTTTATCTCTTTCTAGACCTATTCCTAATCTGTTTAGTACTTTTGCCTTTTCTTGTGAAGCTTTCTGTACTATACTAGAGACTTTGTTTAACTGTTTTCTAAGCTTCTGTTCTTTACTAGTTTGATAAGATAATTTTTGTTAGAGTACTCCTAACTCCTCTTACTTGTTAGTTTCTGTTAACTGATAGGATACTAGATTCATTCTCTTTACAGACAGTTCTAGAGTTCCTGACCTTCTTTTCTTTATAGGTAGAGGTGTACTCCCTGTACTTTCTCCCCTTTTTCTTTTAACATATTCATCATATAATGTAATGTTTTGCATTTTCCTCTTTACATCTTGTATTTGCTTTTCTCCTAGTCTTGTTCTATTCATTATGTCTAGGTCTGCAAATTTCTTGTCTGCTTTGAAGGTAACTACCCTTACTTCATACTAAGAAAGAGTAGGTTCTTAGTATTGAGGTACTTTTAGTAACATTACCTTTTCTTCAGAAATAGTTACTTTGTCTAATAAAGTAGTTATTTCTTTATCTGTATCTATATCTTTGTCTGATGAATATGAGCTTATACTAGATTCTGGTTGTATGTCTAGTATAGTTCTTAAAGGGCTCTGTTACAATTCCTGTGTTGTTAAACTTTTAATAGGTGTTACAGGTGTTAATACTAGAATAGGAGTTATAGAAGCTTTTCCTTTATCATATCTTTCTTTTCCTGAAAACCAAAGACTTTCTAATCCACTACTATCTGATTCTGAATCTGATAGTATAGGTGGTTTGTGGGATAACTTC
>NW_006760386.1:4204949-4214726 GCF_000271605.1 Fomitiporia mediterranea MF3/22
CCTGTACTACTTCTGACTTCTCCTGTTTGATAATTAAACAAAGGTTTTACTTTGTTTAAATAGTCAGATCCTAATAAACACTTATTATTATAAGTGTCCATTATTGCAAATTTGAACCATTTATTACTAATTCTAGTGTTTAACTATACCTAAGCATTATACTTCCATCCCCCTTTATTAATTGTACTATTAGTATTTCTAACAATTACCCCAGGTTTATCATTCTTTATGAGTTTTAACTTGAGAGCTTTAGCTATCTTTAGTAATAATGTGCTTAATCCTGTACCTGAATCAAACATAGTCTTAATTGTTGCTTACTGTCCTCTATATAATATAATTACTTTACAGGTAGGATAGAGTGCTGCTTGTACTGTCTGGTAGATTTTTGTTAGTTGCTTTTCTTGTAGAGTTTCTTTTACTTTTTTCTCTACACCTGAGTTTAAAGACTCTACTACCTTTAAACTCTGGATCAAAAATCCTCTTTACTTGATCCTTCTGTTTCCTCCTCTTTATTAATGTGAGCTTCTTGTTCTTCAGGGATTACTGTGTTCCTTTTTGTGAATCTCTTGTTAGATTTATACTTTGGCCTTTTTCCTTAAGGATTTCTTCTAGTACAATTCCTAACCATATGTTCTTTCTGCCCACATTTGAAGTATGCTATTTCCCTACCTTTTGTTATTCTGTCAATTTCTATTAGTAACCTATAATAATTACTAGGAGGTTTATATTCTTGTCTAAATGTTTTTGTGTATACTATTCCTCTCTTTAGACTGAGAGCTGTATCTGTCTATTCCTTGAATGTCTATTCTGTATAACTAGGGATAGTAACCAACTGTTGTAATTTGCTAGGGTTTAATCTATTCTTATATAAATGAATTGTGACAGGATTGTTTCCAAGTGTTCCTGGTTTATACTCCTTAGGTAGGTAGGCTAATATTCTCTTAAATGTTTCATTGTATTCTATAATTGTTGGTTTTCCTTGTCTCAAATTGTGCATTTGAGTTTGAGCTGTCTCTGTAGAATCATAGTATTTTCCACTTGCTTCTCTTAGATTAGTTAAAAATGTATTATAATCTTTCCAGATTTCTGGAACTAAGCTTTTTCCTTCTGTTACAAATAATATTACTTTTCCATTCATGTGACTTACTATTTTCCCTCTTAAGTATAGAATTGCTATTTCTACTTTATCTAAATCATTTGTAATGTTGTAATGTCTGAAGTGTATTGCCAGATTTGTTTTAAACACTTCTAAATCTTCCCCTTTCTGTCCTGAAAACTTTAGTAGTTTCAGATTGATTTTCCTTGTTCCTTCCATATTACTCTCTTTCTAGTTACTAGATTCTGAATTTGGTGTATAAGAGTCTGATAAACTTGACTCTGAACTGGTACTACTTTGATAGGTCTGATACAACCAACTATAATAATCTAATGTTAGTATTCCTTCTACTATAAAGGTATCTAGTAACATAGACTGTTTAATTTCTTTAACTGTCTAGCCTTCCTGAGTAATAACTTCTGACTGACCTTAGAGGCTTCTAAGGGATCCTGGTAGACTATCTGGATGTTGTGTTTCAATTCTACTATAGTCTTGAAATGTTTGGATTCCTCTCTGTATTGTGTTGACAAGCTCTTCTTCTTCAGCTAAAGAACCTGATAGTTCACTTTCTTGATTTTCTTAGACTGTGTCTTTCTAAGTAAAATGTTCTTGTCTCTAGGAGTATTGAGTATTAGAAGTACTTCCTTCTCTCCTGTTACTTTGTTGTTCCTCTCTACTAATATTTTGTAATATAGTAGTTAGGTTGAATTGTGACTGTGCTAACCTGTTTAGGAATACTTGTACTATTCCTGATTCAACTTGTACTTCTTGTACTCTATTAGTAAGGTCCTGTATTTTGTCCAAGATTTCCTGTAGCTTTGTATAAATATTAAAAATATTCAAACTTTGTGTATCTAGATCTGATTGTATCCCTTCTAACTTTTCTCCTTATTGTTCTACCTGTATAAGACTATACAAGTATATAATTTCTCCTTATATAGTTCTATAATGTAGGTCTTGACTTTGAGTAGACCTAATTATTCTATTAAGACCTAAACATTATTGTATCTAAGCCTTTGTCCTTATAACCTAAAGGCTATAATAGGTCCCTAATTTGTTTGAATAGGAGTAGCTAGAGTATAAACTTGTTCTTTGAGCCAGTCTTATACTGTTCCCTAATTGACTCTTCCTCCTACTCCAAGTATATGTAACAAAGAGTGTTCTTACAAGTAGTAGAAATATGAGAATAGCTGAGGGATTTGATAATAAAGGACTGTATAATAATAGGCTTCTGCCTGTGTCTAGTACTAGTTGTTGTATGTGTAATGTTCTAATCCTTTCCTTGATCTGATACAAAGCCACTTTTTATAGCTTGTTAACTTTGTTTAGTATAATATTACAAAAGTTACTTACTTTTACAATATCTGAGTATCCTTGTTCTAGTGTAAGTAATACACTATGTAACAGATTACAATGTTGTTGTAATGTGTATAGGTAGTCTGAGTATCCTTGGATTTGTTCAATCCAAATTTGTTGATTGATAGGAGTGTCTACTATATAAGTAACAGTTAATACTATTCTTCCTTACTTGAAAGAGTCTAAGGGAATTTCCCCCTGTATCCAAAATGGTATTCCTTTAATACCTCCTAGTATCAACACTTGTTCCTGTGTATAAGCTACTAAGTAATTAAGAACTAGTAGCACTTCTTAATTAATCTTTCTTTCCTTACTATAAAAGAAAGTTACTTGCCTTAACAACTGTTCTAAGTAGTAGAGTAATCTGTCTACCTACTTTAAATACTAATTATTAAGGTTAGTTAATATTATAAAGCAAGTATTAGAGTTTATATACCTGTGTACTAGCTCTAGGTTTGAGTTCCCCTTAGTAGACTAGAGCTTTACTAGAATAGTAAAGATTTGTAACTAAGTTGAAGTTTTATTAAAGTGTAAGATATACTCACTTTACTAGTTCTAATCCTTAGGAATAGTAACAGAATAGAGTATAGAGGGTAAGACTTGTAGACTTGTAGAGTGAGAGGGTAGAGGAGTCCTGCTTTAGTCAAGCTACAAGTATTGCCTAGTAGGTTAGTAGTAGAGTACTTCCAAGTACTAAGTAACTTAAGTTAATAAAACTATCTTTTGAGAGCCAAACTGGCCTCCTTATATACTTTTTGCTAGAGTAATGTTACTCTAGTGACTTTAGTAACTCTCTTCACTGTTGTTCCTATAAAGTAGAGCTGGCTAATCCTTTAGACTATATACTATACTGGTTTGTGTCTTCTATTAATCTACTAACACTAGTTTGTATCTTCTTGTATTCTAGATTAATCTTCTAATGACTCCTTTACTGTATTGTTATGTCTTCCATACTTCCTCTCATACTTCTAATGACTCCTTATGAGTCCTCCTAACTAGTTATACTGTGTAAGCTGTGTAATACTTTTCTCATAAAGTAGAGCTTTCTATTGTTCTTATAGTCTTCTTATGACTCTGTCTGACTCAATCTGTACTTTCTATACACTAGTTTGTAATACACTTTCTTATAAGGTAGAGTATTATGACTTTTAATAACTCCTTATAACTTCTGTAATATAAAAGGCTGTACTTCTGTACTACCTCTAGAACTTACAACTAAAGTTCTAGACTGTCTTGTGTACACTCTAGGATTGACAACTAATGTTCTAGATCTTTCCCTAAGTCTTCTTTAATAGACTTAGTTTTAGGAGACAATTATCCTTATTAACTTCTAGTCTTATCTTTGTGCTTCTGTATTCAATCATAGAACTTACAACCAAAGTTCTAGATTGCCTCATGTATTCCTTATGTTGTCCTCATGTAGTCCTTATGTTTATGACTTTATTACTTTCTTATCTGTATAGGTAAAGTGTATAAAGGAGACTACTTTTCTATAGTCTCTCCTTAGAGCTCTCAGTTCCTTTTCCTTTACACTAGTACTAGTTCTTCTTAAGTATAGAGCTTCAGAGTATTGGCTCTGGCTCTTTACTAGCTTTAATAGTCCTTTGTCTTTGTACAAAGAGTTCCTAGCTAACTATGTAGTTTCTCTTATAAGTAAGTATAATATTTTCCTTTATCTTCTCTAGGTTTTCTCCTAGTCTTTTCCATTATACTCCTTACTCTGGACACTATACTCTTTCCAGATCCTCTCTCTATACAAGCATTCCAAATGACTTGTCTTTAGTTAAGGTTATTAAGTAATACTGTACTAGAGTATGTATTTAACCTTAGAGAGATAAAGACCTTGTTTACAGGTTTTGTTACCTTTTCCTAACTGACTTAGTACTTACTCCTTCCTGTCCCCACTCTCTACTAATGGCTTGATCACCTATTAGTAATGATTAGAGGTTAATAATACTGAGCTGGAGTTCTTACTAAGTAGGACAACAAAGGTAGCCTAGTTGATCTGGCCAATCTCTAGACTTGTAACTAATAGAGTTTTGTATATAAACTACTTGGTTCCAAGTCTTGAGTTAGGCTTTCCAAACTTAGTTACTGTATTTTACAATTCCTAACAGTACTTAACTATCTGAGTAAAGATTAGAATGTTGTCTAGATACACACTAACATACTCTGAGTCAATCAGATCTGTAAGAATGTAATTTATAAAGGACTGGAACATTGTAGACAAGTTAGTAAGTCTGAAGAACATTACAGTCAGTTTGTACAGTTTATAATCAGTTTAAAACACAGCCTTCTACTCCTCTCTGTTCTAGATCCAAATTTTATTATATTCCTATCAGACATTTAACTTAGTAAAAACCTAGAATGTATGTATCTTATTAATGAGCTCCTGAATCAGGGGGAGCAGGTACTTGTTTTTAATAGTACTCTTATTAAGGTAATAATAATCTTAGACTAGGTAAAGCTTTCTATCTTTCTTTTTAACAAAGAAGAAAGAGGAGACTATAGAGGACTTTAAGGGTTAGATTTAGCTATTCTGAAGATTTTTCTGAAGGAACTTGTTAAGAGCCCCCTACTTGTTCCTATTAAGTAAATAGACCTTATAGTTCTTAGATTAGAAACTCTTAGTCAATTCAATTGTATAGTCTTAAAGGTAATGTATAAGAAGCTAGTCAAACTCCTCTTTACTAAAGACTTTAGGGAACTCTTAGACAAAATCTAGCAGGTTGGCTCTGTGTACATTCCAGAACTAAGTTGTTCTGAGAGGGTTCTAAACTAGTAACACTTTAAAGGTTCTTTAAATTAATATGTTAGGGGAGATGTGTTCTCTAAGTTAATAATACTCTCAAACTGTAAATGTAGACCTATAGTCCTAATCCAACTATATTCCTAAAGCTACTAGCTAGGATTTATACTAAGAGAACAAGTAGGAATACAAGAAGAGTCAAAAAACTAAGGAACTACTATATTTATAAACTGCTTTTTATAATAACTAAATAATAAGAGTAAAGTAAGGAATAAAACTTGAGAATAAGATAAAAGAAATAATAAGGACAAATATTACAAAGCTAACAAGCACATTAGAGGCTAGGAAGAATTAACAGAGTGTTGTGTATTAGAGAATATAGACTAAGAGGCTATTATACAAAAGAGGCACAAGTTACTATATTGAGTAAGAAATAGATTATATTATAATCTACTACTCTTACACTCTCAGTTCTGTCAGTTCTAAAGCCTTCTATCTCTCAGATGTACTGTATATGAACTATATACAGAATGATCCTTATAGTAGCTCTTATTACTACCCCTTTTCTATCTTGTTACTCCTTTCCTTTGTCTACCCCTTCATTCTTTGTTTATTCTAAGGTCTCTTACCCCTTACTCTTCCACCCTCTTATTCTTTGTTTGTATATCTTTGATCTTTTCATTCTTCATTCTTTATAGCTTATCCTTCCCTGAGTACTCTTGTATAGTTTAGTATATATACATATACAATATTAGACTAGTTCTATAGTCTTGATCTTGTCTACTCTAGGTAGTCCTATACTCTTAGACTCAATCTATATACTCTATACTTGTCTCACTCTCTCTGTCTGTCTGTTCTACACATTCTGACTATGTTCTAGTGCTTGTATTCTGTTACTTCTATTATGTAGGATAGTTGTAGCCTAGATCCTCTTACTAAGCCTTTAGGTCCCCTCTATACTGTTACTAACATTAGATCAAGACTACTCATTACTACCCTACAACTGTCCTACATTTCAGGCATTAGTACTAGCTGTTACACCAATCTCTTCTATTTGTTCTAACCCTTTTACATTTTTAAAATTTAAGCTTTTAAAACCCTTTTAAACTTTTACTACTCTTCTTCTATTTATTATCCCTTTTAGTCTAGTATTAATCCCTTTATAGTGTAAACATAGTGTAAGGAAACTCACTGTTCCTTACAAGAGAATTCTAATCACTCTTAGTTTACTCAACTACTGACTAGGATAACCTAGTACTTGAGTAAGGGGTCAGGGGAAAAGAATCCCCTTTGCCTAGTGTTAGAGACTGTCTTTATAAAGGGTACAACATGTGTAGGTACATAAGGAGCAAATGTAACTAACTCAAATAAGAATATATGTGCCTATAGGTCCTACTGTGTAGTGATCTGACTTGATCAGTAATGAAGAGATGATAAAATACAAACTAGTAAAGTAAACCCTTACACTTGCCCTCTAGTATTTAGTCCTAAATACTAGAAATTAGTAAAAAAGGTGGTGAACTTACTAAAAGTAATAGTTAGTAGCAAGTTAATAATGAAATACCTTGCTCATACATATAGGAAACATCCTTGTAATGTATTAATGCCTCTCTGAACTGATCTGAAGTCAATCTAGTAAGTATTAAGATAGTAGTAGTGTTCTAGACAGTAAGTAGTATAGTTCTAAACTATATGAAGCTAGATGAAACATTAATAGAATTAAATGTAGTTAATATTACCTTATCATTACTTAGTAGAAAAGTTTCCTCTTAATCATTACTATTAATACAACATTTTTTGAAGGGAATCAGTAGAGTTCCTAGAGAGATATAGTGTTTTAGCTCTTGAGTAGCTTGAGACACACAGTGTAGATCAATGTGTACAGAAGTGGAAATTCTGACAGTATAGTAATTGCAAATATTCTCTTCTCCTATGTCTTTAGGAAGCACAGAGGTAAATCCCTGATTGACAAAGCTATAGCCTTCTTCCTTAATAGAATGTATTAGTGTTGTAGCTTCTAACTGACCTTGTATGTTTCTCTGCTTCTGTGGAATAGTAATGTAATAACACATAGTAGAGATGTATTCTGAAATTCCTCTACTATGTTCTCAATTTTTCCAATAGACTAGTTTCTACAAATGTAATGCCTTGTACTTGTATTAGTAGAATATCTCTAAATGTGTACTCTTTTGTGTACAATAACCAATTGTGATGCAAAACTGGATATCTTGTTGAGCTTAATGTCCAAATACTAATTGTAGAGTACAACCTAGAGTGTAATATTTGTCCTTGAATGAAAATATCAGCTCAAATTCAATGAGATTGTAAGGTATGAGCCTAATATTACTAGATATGTGTGTATATACATAGTATTTCTGTGCACAATGAATGTCCTACTGTATTCTCATACTGTTTCCTTGTGTTTTGACTTGTTTGTGTCTTTGTAAGTTGACTAATTCGATTCCTGAATCATCTGAGTATACTTTTACTGTCTCATAGTATAATGTTCTATCACAAAATGTCTAAGTAGTGTTCTCTACTTTCCTGTGTACTGTAACTGTCTGTATACTGTGTTGTTCCATGTATGTCTCAATAAAATGTCCTGTCTGTATGTACAGTAGTACTGCCTGAAGTCCTGAGTGTATGCTACCAATTCTCTGTTCATTTAGCAAATCCATGTGTGAATCAATACATTCTAGCACTAACTTCCTGTCTCTCTGTGTACTTGTCCTTATTCTGATGTCTTCCTTCCTTATGTACCTATTGTGTGTCCTGTTTCTTATAGTACTAACACTGTCTGGTCCTACAAAGTCCTTTACAAAATTGTTTTGTAGCAATCCAAGTAAGAAAAATGTATGTTCAAACATGATTGTATACTTAAAGAGAATATACACAATGTAATGTGTGTGCCTCTTGCCCTCTTGTTGAAATATGAATGTATTTTCAGTGTAAAAGACCTGATATTGTCCTGAAAGATGTCTGGAGTGTCTGGAGAGGTTCTCTGCATGTTTTTGTACTTTGAACCAATTGTAACTACTCATTCCTAGAGTAGATTGAACTGTATTATTGTTTAATAGATGTTCTAGAGCTTTCTGATACTCTATTTCCTTCTGTAGCATTAAAGTATCATACCTGAATACTTGAATAGTCTGTTCAATCATTGCTAATCCACTATTACTCTAATGTTTGCTGACTGTATGTGTATTACCTTTACTTTCCCTTAAAGTAGTGTGATAATCTGTTTGAGTGGATTGAGCAGATTGTCTAGGTTCCAAACCTGTTTTCTGGCTTGAAGTTGCCCTCTAAACTTCTGTACTTTGTTCCATACAATGTGTATCCATTCCTGGTCTCAGTAGTGTCTTACTGTCATTCTGATACATAGATTGTAGTGGTTTTACATCCTGTAGGTTGTAATTGTCATCCTGTAACTTAGATATTACAATCCTTACTAGATAACCTGAGTATATGTGTACTAGCACATTAACTTGTGTGTCTGTAGTGCTCATAATATGTCTGATAGAGTGTCCTGAGTTTGTTCTACTGATTACTGAATGTCTGAAGGTGTATTTTGCTGGTTTGTACCTTATGTTCTCCTGAAACTGTGTTCTGTACAATATATCCTTGTATTCTGAGCTGGTTCTAATGTTTCTAAACAATTCTTTGTCATAAACTGAATAGTTTTGTATTGTAACATCCAATTGTACTCTATAGAACATTGTTCTATGTGAATTCCTTTAGTCATACTCATTATAGACTGTATCTTCAATCCTGAAGCTGGAAATGTCTGTTCTAATGTTGTAGAATTAATATACCTGAATGTCTGAACATTCTACTAGTCCTGAAAATGTCTGTAGTAGTTTGTAAGGATAGGTATACTAGCCTTACACGAAGATTCTCTCTTTACCAGTGCACTCAACTACTGACTAGGATAACCTAGTAATCGAGCACTGAGAAGGAGAAAGAATCCCCTAACCCTTAGCTCGAAAACCCTTTATATATGCATATACATGTGTAGTAGGATACAGGGTAGTCTAGTGAACAAAAAGGAAAACACTCACAAGCACTTACAACACATGTTGTGCAAATGCACAGGTAGTGCAATCGTTACACTTGCCCTCCAGCATTTAGTCCTAAATGCTAAGGGAGTTAGTACCAGAATAAACGAAATAACAACACAAAAACAAAAGAAAACGTTAGTAACTTACTACAAAGTTCAGTACTGCTGTACTAGGACGTTCTCTACAGCCATGGATGTGTCTTCGATTGGTCCCATAGTGGACTGGACATGTTCCTGTCCAGCTTGGACATGTTCTATAGTGGAACTGGTGGAACTCACAGTGGATTGGTTGGAATGGCTGTTGGATTGAGTAGAAAGCAGCGGATTCAGCAGTAGAGTAATGCCTTGAGTGTCGAATGAGCTCAGAGCACTCATATCGAGTACTGAAGTAAGATCGGTGGACGTCAAGAGCAATTACAAATCGATCTGAGGATGTTTGCAGTTGTGTGAGTAGAATATAGCAGTTCCATTGTTGATTTGCTCAGCTCTACACTTCACACCTAAGTAAATAGTAAGGTA
>NW_006760386.1:4221124-4231023 GCF_000271605.1 Fomitiporia mediterranea MF3/22
TGTGTAAGGATAGGTATACTAGCCTTATGTGAAGATTCTCTCTTTACCAGCACACTCAACTACTGACTAGGATAACCTAGTAATCGAGCACCAAGAAGGAGAAAGAATCCCCTAACCCTTAGCTTGAAAACCCTTTATATATGTGTATACACGTGTAGTAGGATACAGGGTAGTCTAGTGAACAAAAAGGAAAACACCCACAAGTACCTACAACACATGTTGTGCAAATGCACAGGTAGTGCAATCGTTACATAGTTCTTTACTTTTGAATACCTTCCTGTACTAAATATAATCAACTGTGTATGTGTATTTCTGTGTCTTTCTATTACTGTCAATATATTTCCATGCCTGATACTTATTCTGAAGTAGTATCATTGTATTCCTAATGTATATACACTTTTCCTTGTTCAATGTACTGATTTCTGTCTTTTAATGTGTTGTATAGTCTTCTAACTTAATAGAATACCTGTGTGAATTGTTTAGATTGAAATATTTCTTAGTATCCAAGAGTAGTTGTATTTTATAGTCTAGTAATGCTTGATAGATTGTCCTACTTGTACAGTTTACTATTTGCATCACCTTGTAAACCATAATACTATCTGGCTGGTTGTATTCCAATCTTCTAACATTCTCGGGTCCTTTCCTAATGTCCTGGTACACATTCTTGTTGTCTGTAAACAGTCTGTATTTCTTAAGAGTGTTGTTTCAATTTGTGGCTCTAAGAATTAGTAGTAGTGTCTCTAAAGTGTTCATATATGTGTTGCCTTATGCCTGTAGTGTCTTAGATTGCTTGAAACAATAGTTGTATACATGTTTCCTAGCCCTTTCCATGTGTTATACATATCTGTAGGGATACAAAATTGTTTCCATACTGTATACCTTTGCTCTCAAGCATGAAATGTCATTGTATGTACTATACAACTGTCTGTACCTTAAGGTACATATCTGGTACTGTTTCATACAGTTCTGAACGTTCACTGTACTATTCCTTAGTCCTGTAATACTATAAGGTCTTGAATATATTGAATTCACCCTTTCAAATACATAGTTTGTATGCCTGAACTTGTGTTCTGTTGTAGAACTCTCTTGTTCTGTTACTGAATTCTTAGTATTACCTTCACAAAGTATCCAAATCAATAAAACATGTATATCACTGCTAGATATGTAAGAATCTGTCTCATAGTCTGTAATTGACTCTAATTCTATATAGTTCTTACTGTCCAAGTTGTCTGCTAACTTATCTAAAGTAGTGTAATTGATACTGACATTACTAGATGATGTACTATCATCCTACACATTGTTCAATGTGATTGTATAATGAGTAGGACAATTCCTGGCTAAGTGGTCATCTTGTTTGTAAATAAAACATAGTCCTTTTACTCTTGTTTCATCTAATTTTGATTAGGAATAATGTTTGAAACCTGTAGTGTATGTTCTCTGATAGTTTCCTTGCTTTTGATAGTACTGGTCCTCATTTCTTAATACTTGATACTGTTGTTTATCCTTTCCTTTAGCATTTGCACTACTTGTATGTATAGTATCCTGACTAGAGTTACTGTGATCAGAATCCTTACTTTCACTATCCTGTAGAGTGTCTTGATTGTTTCCTGAATTATCAGAACTGTCTGTATACAAATAATTGTCCTAAGTATCATTCCTGTGTTCTTATAAATGAAATTAATGTTTAGAATCTATGTACTATTTGATTCCTATGGATTTATTTGCTTTCTTAATACTTTCAAGCCTATCTGTAAAGATTGAGTAATCTACAGTGTCTGAATTCAAGCAATCTAATTGTAATTGCCTCTAGTAGTTAGAATTCAATCTATACTATGCCTGTCTGGTCAATTCTTGCTAAGAAATGTTTCCTAGATTTGTTACTTTCATCTCTAGATCATACAAATAATCCTGAACATTCCTATTACCTTGTTTCAAAGTATTGAACTCTTTCTACAGTATTTCAGCAAAGTTAGAAGGGAAACAAAAGTCCATAAGTCCTCTAAAGAACTGAGCAAGTGTCCATCTATACTTGTGGTTCACAATCTTTTACAAATAGAAATTTATTACTTTTCCCTTAATAAAACCTAGCATTATCCCTACTTGGCTCTTAAGGAAATGATGAAGTCCTGATTGTTTTATGTACTGATTGACTTCAATAACAAACTTTGTATACTTCTGCAAGTCTGGTTCACCTGAGTATACTGTAGGAGCTATTAGTTCTGTACTATACATCTGTATCTTTAATTTGAGGAGTTCTTTGTTCTGTTTCTTCCTTAAGTGTTTCTTACACTTCTTAGTAGCTTTAGTATTACTCAAATCAATGTCTGATAGTTTGAATAAAGCATTACTTCGATTATTGTCATTAGATGAAGAGGAATCCGAATTATTACTGTCTGAGTCTGATCCTAAGTCAAATTTTCCCTTTCTCTGTCTCCTAGAGCTCTAAATTGCTCTGTATGTGTAGCTATTCTTTGCTAGGCTCTCTGAAGGTCTTACTGATGCAAATCTGCCTTTCTAAACATTATTTGATGCTTCACTATGCTTGTGTCCATTGTTTGTTCTTAAACTACAGTTTGAGTTATTCTTATACTTACTATACTTAATATATAGCTTTGAACTGTGTAGTTTGATGTACTCTGAATCAACTTTATTCTCACTAATACTACTAGTGTATGCCTTGCCTGGGACTGCTTTCAATTGTGAAGTATCACTATAGGATTGTTTGTTCACTGATGTAATGTGATGTATACTCTAATACTCTGAAAAACTTGGTATTTTTATTTAAGACTGTATATATCCAGGTATTTCACTTTCTCTCTTATTCCTGGACCAGGATAGAGTGTTGTATCCATTTTAGTACTCTTGTACATTGCTCCTGTACAATGTGTAGTCAATATCTGCCATGTATGAGGTTAAACACTTGATTTTGTAAGTGTATACATGGTTTTCACCCTCTGAATTAAGTACTGATCCTTGTAGTTCCAATTTGTATTCACTTTTGCTATCCTCAAAGTACTGTTCTGTTAATGTAATGTCCATTTTGCTTGGACAGTCTGAATCGATTTCACAATTGTATTGAATGCCTGGCAGTTCCAGTTTTTGTTCTGTTCCTTGTACTTTACATTTTCCTTTTGCTTTACACTTTCCTTTTACAATCATTTGTCTGGACTCTTGAGTGTTTCTTCTAAACTCTTAGATTGATAGTTGTGATCTCTATTGTCTATAGGTACTATAGTATGTCTGGCTTTTGTTCTATAGCCTGCCTGAAGTGTTTCACACTTTTCTGTTACTATACTATTAAGTCTGCTCTTGTTTGATGAAGGAATTGCTTTCTCCTCTTCCTAATACATTCTATTGAATTTGTATGTTCTCTTATTCAAATCCTTAATGTCTATCAAACTGTAGAATGGGCTGACATGTCCTATGTCTATCTCAATTGCTCTGACTCTTGTAGTGTTACTGAAGGTCTTCCTTACCTTTCAGAAATCTTGTTCCTTATCAGATCTCTATAGTTCTGATGTCTGGCTCTTCTAGCCTTGTCTGTTACTCTTGTGTTCTGAGTCCTGGCTGCTTTCTTCACTGTCTAAAAGGTTCTTAAGTTTCTGATTACCCTCTATATTACTGTTGTTAATGTGTTTCTCTTCTAAAGTAAGTATACTCACTAGATACTCATCTATACTCTTACTAATACTAACTATATGTACAATAGAATCTATACTATCTTCCTGTATACTTGCTTTTGTCAATCAACTGGCTGAATCCTCAAAACTAATTGTCTGTTCATCCTGAACTTGACTGTCTGAATCCTTAAGAACAATTGTCTGAGTGTTTCTGCTCTCTGTACTACTATTTGCTATTTCTTTAAGCCTAGTAAGATCAGTACTTGCTAGTGTTTACTCTACAGTGTGTGTCTGTCTAACTATATGTACTAGTATAGTTACATACCTTAATTCTACATTACTAGTATGTAGTAGTTTATTAGAGTGCTTTTAGCCTTGTGTAGACAAGGACTTATTACTTAGTATAGGTTCTTTAAAATACCTCCAGCCCTTAAGGGATGAGGACTTACATTCTAGCATGTTAGTATTAATATCCAGACTTGGGTACCCTCTAGGAATTGTCTGTCAAGGCTTGGTGGCCACATTGTAATTAATAACTAAAAGGTAATCTTGTTGTCTATTATCTGTAAACTAAAACACACCTGTTTATTCCTTTTTACCTTTACAGATGCTTAGTCCTTGACTCATCTGATCAATGTGAACCTCTAGCATATCTAGTACTAGTTCATATTAATATGTACTAATGTGTTCCAGAAGTGTTCTACAGTATTCTAAAGTATTATAAACCTACTAGAGGCTAATCTAGTAAGTAGTCTCTGTTTCTACTCAAAAATCATAACTTTACTCACTAATAATTCCTGAGGGGTACTAGATGATGAGGGAGACCTAGGGTTGATCAGACCCTTTAGTTTCTCAGTGTCTAGTAAGGGGTTTTGATGCTAGGTAAGTATAGTCAAAAATATGTAAGGAAACTTACTGTTTCTTACAAGAGAATTCTAATTGTCCTTAGTTCACTCAACTACTGACTAGGATAACCTAGTACTCAAGTAAGGGGTTAGGGGAAAAGAATCCTCTTTACCTAACAATCAATACTGTCTTTTATAAAGTAGTACATGTGTAGATACATAAGGAGAAAGTGTAACTAACTATAATGAGAATATATGTACTTGTAGGTCCTACTATATAATAATCTAACTCAATTAGTAATGTAGTAATAATAAAATACAAACTAGTAAATCAAATCCTTACAATACTCTATACTTGTCTCACTCTCTCTGTCTGTCTATTCTATAAGTTCTGACTATGTTCTAGTACTTGCATTCTGTTACTTCTGTTGTGTAGGATAGTTGTAGCTTAGGTCCTCTTACTAAGCCTTCAGGTCCTCTCTATACTATAGTTACTATAGTCTGGTTCTGGACTAGTCTACCCCTCCTTTACCTAGACTGTAACCTGGACCTCTTTATACAGTCTGGGTAAAGGAGGGACCTGGACTCAAACCTTTGTGAACTACTGTTAGACTAGACCTAAGGTCTAGTCCAGGTCTGGTCTAGGTATGACCTGGACTAGTAGAACTTATACTTATAGTCAACTCAAGAGTGTGTTCCTAATGTGAGTAGAGGAGTTTAAGCATCCTACAATAAATAGTGTTTATTCTTTTTTTATAATATATAGCTAGTACTTTATACTAGACTATTTATAAAGAGAATAATAATGAGTTTTAAGAATTTTAATTGCTTCAAAAGTTTCTGGAAGAAGTCAGTTACACTACTTTGTATCTACAAGTCTTACACCTGAAAACACATACTCACAAGGTACAGAGAAGCCTTATATAGTAAGGTAATTCTGAGCTATGTGAGTAAGAATTGTATAACAAATACTATTCTCCTAAAAAAGAGTGTTAGTACAAGGAATGAATAATTGTAGTTTAATCTAGTCCAGATATGTAAATTGTAATACTATAGTACATTTCCCTACAGCTTTATAGCTAATTCTACTGTATTTTAATACTTATTTCTACTACTTTATATATGTATCAAGTAAGTAGTAAACACTCTAAATTATATATTAACTCAACTGAGTGTTCTTGTATTAAAATAGAAACATAGGTCCTAAGTCTAGTCCTTAGTCCTTAAGGTCTAGTCTGGTCTAGGAAAATACAGTATTTCCTGGACCTGGAACTGAACCTGTTCTGGACCTGATTGGACCAGACCTATTGTGACCCAGATCTCAGGTTCAGTCCTAGAGTTGACCTGGGTCTATTAGGTCCAGGACTGAACATTAGTAACTATACTCTATACTGTTACTAACATGAGTCATCTTTGTAGAACAATTAGATCTGAAGAAGTAATTGTTCATCTGTAGAGATTGTAAGGTAGAAGATACTAGAGATTGTAAGGTAGGAGAATACTACTATAGAGAGGGAGAGATCCTTATTTGAAAGTCTGGACAGAGTGTTAGTAGCTTTGTTTTGTTTACTAGACACATATTAAATATTAAAAACATATTGAGTCAGGAATTCTTACTAATGTACTTGTTAGTGTAAAAGATCTCTCTAGGAAAGGAAACTTGTAAGTGTCTTATAATCTATAAATACAGTGAATGTAGTTTCTAGAAGGTTAGAGCAGAACTTTTTAAGAGCTTTTACAATAGTAAGTAATTCATTCTTATAAACTAAGTAGTTACACTCTACAGAGAAAGCTAAGTCTAGTAAAGGTCTAAAGGAGAGAACTGTACCTATACAGAGATCTGAGGCATCTGTGTAGAGATAGATCTTATTGTTACTAGGATCCAGGTAGTTTATAACAGTTAAGTATTGTACAGACATAGTAAGAGTCTTAATAGTATCAAATATATACTAAAGCTTTAAAGACTAGTGTGGGAAATACTTATTACATTCCTTTAATGTTAAAGGGTTCAAGACAGTAGTATGTTCTACAAGTCTAGATAGAAAGGGAGTAAGAAACCAGACAAGACTAATAAACCTCTGTGTGTCTAAAGAAGATTATAGTACTAGTTATTGTATAATTCTCTTAGTTTTAGTAGAGTTTGTGTGTATATCTTACTAATCTATTTAATAACCTAAGAAATCAATTGAGAAACAGAACAAGGAGGTTTTCTTTAGAGAATAGAAGAGGTGTTCTTTCTGAAGGGAGTCTAGAACAATAGAGATATTCTTAGTATAGGCTTTAAGATTAGTAGACTAGATAATAATGTTATTTAGATAGACATGACAGATCTTACTAATAAGACAATACAAGGCTTCAGTCACACAATGTTAGTAGATGGCTAGAGCATTTCTACAGTCTATAAGTATGACAGTCTATTTATAGAGTCTAAGTAGTGTATTAATTACAGTCAAGTAAATGTTGTTAGAATGAATACAGGTCTGAAAGAAGGCATTTATTATGTTAATTTTTCCTTAAATAAGACCTTTTACACAGTCAGTTAGAATATTGTCTATTTAAGATAGTAGATAGTTATTAGGTATTGTATTACTATTAAGCTCCTAATAATTACAAACTATACACAGAAGAGCTAAAGGGTCTGATTTTGTAATAAGGAAGATAGAAGAGGAAATAGGACTAGAAGAGGGTCTTAATCTGTTAGTTAGAAGATGGCTCTATAGAAGGACCTCTTATACATTATAATATTTTCTAAGGTACAAGTACTAGTAAGGCTTTATTTGAAGGTTTGGATCTTTTAATTTAAAGTGGTAGAAAACATTAGACAGGAGTATGTCTATATTAGGGAGCTCTGAATAGAAAAGTAAAGTATATTACTTACACAAGCTATTACTTAATTTGGAGAGCTGATTCTACAAGGCAAGCTGTTGGATTTTTGTATGTACTACTAAGATAATGTTTAGAGAGGGAGAATTGACTTGTAATACTTGTAAAGATAGAATCTAGTAGGATACAGGTAGGAGCTAATAGTTTAGAGTAGAGTAAATAGTTTGTGTATGTAAATAAGAGACTATAATTCTATTTGCAAGTAAGAACAGTAGGCCTAGAATGATTAGTAAACACAGGGAGGAGGCAACTACTACTCTAATAGTATAGTGTAAGGATAGGTATACTAGCCTTATACAAAGATTCTCTCTTTACTAGCACACTCAACTACTGACTAGGATAACCTAGTAATCAAGCACTAAGAAGGAGAAAGAATCCCCTAACCCTTAGCTTAAAAACCCTTTATATATACATATACATGTGTAGTAGGATACAGGGTAGTCTAGTGAACAAAAAGGAAAACACTCACAAGCATCTACAACACATGTTGTGCAAATGTGTAGGTAGTACAATTGTTACACTCACCCTCCAGCATTTAGTCCTAAATGCTAAGAGAGTTAGTATTAGAATAAACAAAATAACAACACAAAAACAAAAGAAATTGTCTAGTAACTTACTATGAAGTTCAGTACTGCTGTGCTAGGGCATTCTCCACAGCCATGAATGTGTCTTTGATCAGTCCTGTAGTAGACTGGATGTGTTCCTGTCTGGCTTGGACATGTTCTGTAACAGAACTGGTGGAACTTACAGCAGATTGGTTAGAATAGCTGTCAGATTGAGTAGAAAGTAGCAGATTCAGTAGTAGAGTAATGTCTTGAGTGTTGAATGAGCTCAGAGTACTCATATCAAGTACTAAAGTAAGATTAGTAGACATTGAGGGCAATTGTAAATCAATCTGAGAGCATTTATGGTTGTGTGAGTAGAATATAGTAGTTCCATTATTGATTTGCTCAGCTCTACACTTTACACCTAAGTAAAATAGTAAGGTACATGTGCTTGTAATAATATAATGTAGGATATATGTACATTTACCTTGGTTTGAAGCTATGTTCTTACAGTATACAAAGTCCTGGGACACTTGTATCATCTTAGCATGTTGAATACAGTCTTGGAACAGTGGTAGCAGGCTCAGTCTTGTATGTGAAGGAATGTGGAAGTTATACAAGTATAATACAATAAGATAACACTCTGGGAGTTGTATAGTAGGGTTGAGGGAATTGTTGTGGATAGCCCTGGAGAAAGCTACAATCTCCTTAAGCTCCTCTTGATTGAAAACATAGTCAGTACTTGTACTGTGGTTGTGAGTAACCCAGTCCTGAGTGATTGGTTGTGCTCAAGGGCTAACTAAGAGTTGTAGAGGAGGATGAGGCATATTTGTGCCTTGTAGAAAAGTAGATGCAAATGTATAAGCAACAGATTCTTGAGTAGTAGACATGATATGTATAGTAAAGTGACTATATGTACAGTTTTTAAAGCCTTTACATATGTCTACCTGTATGTCTATGCTGTAGCATTGTGTTTGAAAGGTTGCCTCATGTTTTACTAGACTAATACTAACCTGAGGGTTATTAGTATTGAGTTTTCCCTTTCCTAGAGTTAGTGCATCAATAGAATCAATTTCAAGTATGTCTAAGTATTCCTTTAATGCCTCAAGGTGTGCAATTTTATTATAGGGTAGCCATGTGTGATCTCCAGACTTCCATAGTACTTTGAACAAAGTGGTAGTCCCTTGTCCTGCATGAGTTTCAATTGAATCTACAGTCCATTCCTTGTTCTCATTGTTTAATCCAGTAACTTGTCCTACTTTCCTTCCAGGGAATAATCTATCATTGTTTGTATTATGAGATGATTAGTTCATCAACAGACAAACCATGAGACAATGACTTCATAATGTCTCAGTTAGAATACATACAATATAAGGACAAGAGACACTGAGCAGTCAATTGTCACCTCACCCTTTGTCTATGCATGCCCCCCTTAAGTTTTCCCTCCCAACAGGTTATGAGCCTTGAGCTCCCTGCATACACACATCCACTGTACACTCTAAACTCTTTATTTGCATACATTTGCACACATTCACATTATGGTTCCCCTACATACCAATACGTGCTGTAAACCAGCCAATGTACCTAAATACTTTAGTCAAAACATTACAATGCTTAAGACTGAAGCAAACTACAAGATGTGGTACTACTGTATTGTTTCTAGTGTTGCAGCTACATGCTTCAAACACTTACTAAAGGATGAACCACAGAACGAAGCTGAGAGGGAGATGGCTAAGGCCATTCATGCATGCATAGTTAATAACATTGCTAATACAATATTGGCAAACTATATACACTTTGATACATCTATCCCTCAGTTAATGAAAGTGCTTGAAGAATGCTTTAACCCCCAGACAGCACATAAAAAGGCTATCAACAAATTGGCACTGTTTATTTGTAGAGACCATGTAAAACATTTCGGACATACATTAGACAGACTTGAGGAAGCATACACTACTCTGTCTACTAACAGTGATCCACCATGCAACTCTACATACAAAGCAGCA
>NW_006760386.1:4243106-4252698 GCF_000271605.1 Fomitiporia mediterranea MF3/22
TTGAAGTTAGTAGTCATAGTGTGGATTTGCACAGGTAAATCATGCATATATGCTCTATTTCCAGATATGGGACATGAGTCAATGTTTTCCATGCTTGCAACTGAATACATTGGCTCAAACAATTCAGGATTAAAGATATCCTCTATCTCTAATAGTTCCTGATGATCGTAAATGTATTTGGCTGAATATTGAGCTTGTCTGAGTAGAGAATACTATTCTCTGACATCAAATCCATTCAGAAAAGCAATCTTAACAGGTAATGTGTACTCATTTCCATTCTCCCAATTGTCTATGATTGTAAACTGTGTATCTGTACTTCTGAAAACATAGAATCAATTGTGTAGATACTTATTCCAAAGTCTCCTGTTGCATTTCCAGTCAAAACAGTACAGAATTCCTTCCATAAGACATCTAGTAATTCTAAAACATACTGTATCATTGTATTCACTGTAGAAATAGCCATTTCTGTAGATTGATCTCATTCTCCTCTGATTTCTCTTTCTAAGTTCAGCATTTACAAGGGGAATCTTCAATTCTAAAGTGTCAGAAGAGGTTTGTGGCTTCAAATCCAATTGTTCTAAACCAAATACTTGCAAAATAGTATTGTAACCAACTAATGAATCGTAATTCTCATTCTTCTGAGTTGTAGACTCATAACTATTGTCTGGATAATGTATCTAAATAGCCATAGATTGTATTCACAATGTAGAAGATGATGGATCCATTGTATTGTCTGCTATAAGATCCAAATCCAAGTAATTATTGTTTTCCAAAGTATTGGTTAACTTATCTAGAGTGGAATAATTGATATTAACACTCTTAGACAATGTATTTGTATTGGAAACACTGTTCAGCTTTACTGTACTGTGTGTAGGACAATCTTTAGCTAAATGCATAGTCTGTTTACAGATAAAACATTGTCCTTTAGCTCTCATATTGTCTAGTTCAGTTTGTGAATGCCTTTTCATGCCTGTAGAATAAGTCTTCTTACTGTTCTCTTGCTTATTCTGCCTGGTATCTTTGTACTTTGGTTTGTAGTCCTTAGATCAGTCTTTCTCTTTAGGACTTACACTGTTAGACTGTATGCACTGCCTGTTACAATTATTACAATTATAATCATAATTCCTGTCCTTTAGTCAATTCTTATTGTCATTCCTATAGTTCCTCTGGTTGTTCTTCTTCCATCTATCTTTTCGATGGTCTTCTTTGTTACTCTGAGGATAGAATCAATCTCTAGTATCTGTATATCATTTAATTCCAATGGCTTCATTTGCTTTTTCAATGTTCTCAAGCCTGTCTTTGAATTCTTCATACAAAACTATGTCTGGATTCAAACAATCCAACCATAATTGCCTTTGATACTTAGGATGAAGTCCATCCCATGCTCTCCTAGTTAAATCTCTATCAGAAATATTGTCTAGATTGATTGCTTTCATTTCTAGATTATACAAATATTCCTGTATGACTCTGTGTCCTTGTTTCATCATATTAAACTCTTTCCTAAGTATTTCTACAAAGTTAGATGGGAAACAAAAGTCCATTAGACCTTTAAAGAATTGTGATAAGGTCCATCAAGATTCATTCATACCTATTTTCTGTAGATAGAAGTCTATAGCTTGTCCTTTAATGAAATTAGGTAGTACTCCTACTTGTTCTTTAGGGAAATAATGTAAACCTGATTGCTTCATGTACTGATTGACTTCCATGACAAACTTAGTGTATCTTTGAAGGTTAGGTTCACCTGAATAAACTGTAGGAATGATAGGTTTTGTGCTCTACATCTGTATCTTTAATTTCAGAAGTTCCTTGTTCCATTTCCTCTTAGCAAGCTTTTTACACTTCTTAGTACCTTCAGAGTCACTTGAATCAATGTCTGTAGGTTTAAATAATGTATTGCTATCATTGCTATTGTCAGAACTCAAGTATCTGCTTGAATCCAAAGAATCCAAAGAGCTATTACTTAGATCTGGGTCAGGATCCTGCCTTTTTACAATTTCTGCTCTCTGTATCACACGATTCACATAACTCTTTTTTGCAAGGTTGTCTGAGGGTCTCACTGATGCAAATCTATTTGTCTACAGTGTATTTGCACTTTGTGGCTCAGCAGTATCTTGTGTGGTTCTTTTTCTATAGCCTTTACTATTCCTATCTGTACTGTGCTTAATAGGGGGTACAGAACTGTGGTGGAAATTCTTTTCCTCACTCTCTTTGCCTTTCACAGTTTCTGATTCGTCTTTACTGTCATCAGAGGCATCCAGAACTGTAAGTTTCATGTCTGAGTTTAGTCTGTTCATTTTAATATTGTGTTTTGTACTGGGTGTATGTGTCAATCCTTAAACATTAGTATGATAGTGTATATATGCAGGTATTTTATTCTGCAATGTGTCTCCTTGCCCTGCTAGGGTGTTGTATCTGTAGTATGTGTCCTTACCTTGATTTTCTATCTTGGGGCAATATGTTTCTTGTTTGAAACAAACTGGTAATTCCTGAGGAGTTCTAGGAGCCTTACTGTAGCCTTCATTTCTGAAATTCTATTGTCCTGATTCTGCATTTTGTCTGTGCTCTATCTCCTGAAAATACATTCTTTGTACATCAGAATCTGCTTCACTAGAACTGTCTAGTTCTACCTGACCATAATTACAAATATCTGGAGCTTTTCCTTTATTTGCTCTTACACTTTTCTTATTACTAGGTACAGGTTTACTTAGATCTTTCTTCCAAGGATGTGTACTTTCAAACAGTGGAGCATCTTCCAATTGTTTGGACATTCCTTTAGTAGCTTCTGAGTGTCAACAACATACTTTCTGATACATCCATTTAGCTAACTTGTCTCTAGTTAGTTTAGATAGGTTGATTGTGTCCAAATCAATGTTTCCTTCATGTTCCTGATACATACCATCATACTTATGAGTTCTCTTGTTCAATTCCTCAATATCAATTCCTTGATTGAATGGACTGGCTAGCCTACTCATGGCTTTCAGTGTCTCTGGCCTAGGGATGTTTCTGAATGTCTTTCTGGCCTTCTGGAACATTTCCTGCTGTAAGGAAAGTGTTGTTCCTTTACTGATACCCTTGTTCTTACTGACAGAATCCTCAATGCCAGTTTCCTGAGTGTTTACACTCTCTGTACTACTATTATCTACTTCTGTGAGCCTAGTAAGGTAAGCACTTGCTAGTGTCTGCTCTACAGTGTGTATCAGTCTAACAATATGTACTAGTACAGGTACATGCCTTTGTTCTATGTTACTTGTATGTAATAGTTCATCAGGGTGCCTCCAGCCTAGTGTAAACAAGGACTTATCACCTGGCAAAGGGTCATCAGATTGCCTCCAGCCTGTAACAGACAAGGACTTATTCTCTAGCATGTTAATAGTGACTTCCAGACTTGGGGGCCCTTCTGGGATTGTCTGCTGAGGCTTGGTGGCCACATTGTGTTCAGTACTCAACAGATAATCTTGTTGTCCATTGTCTGCATGCTCTGTTAATTCGAAATCTGTAGTGTACACCATTTCGAATCTCTCTACATTCAGGGAAAGCTGCTCTTCAGCACTTCTGAATGACACTTGCCTCTTGCAATATCAACAAGGAGGTCTCTCTGCATTGAGGGGAACAATCCGTTTGTGTCCCTCAAGCATTCTGAGTATCTTAGTAGCTATAGTGAGAGTATATGTGTCTCTAATTTAGATTTGCAAACTACTCACTGATTTCTTTGAATTCGAAGGAGTACTGGGCAATGTGAGGAATGTATTAGGGTGATCAAACCCTCAGTTCTGGTCGTCAAAGCCTAGCAGGTTTATGGAAAGGTGGGTTCAGTCAAAAATGTGTAAGGATAGGTATACTAGCCTTACATGAAGATTCTCTCTTTACCAGCACACTCAACTACTGACTGGGATAACCTAGTAATCAAGCACCAAGAAGGAGAAAGAATCCCCTAACCCTTAGCTCGAAAACCCTTTATATATGTGTATACATGTGTAGTAGGATACAGGGTAGTCTAGTGAACAAAAAGGAAAACACCCACAAGCACCTACAACACATGTTGCACAAATGCACAGGTAGTGCAATTGTTACACTAATACCCTTGTTCTTACTGACAGAATCCTTAATACCAGTTTCCTGAGCATTTACACTCTCTGTACTACTATTATCTACTTCTGTGAGCCTAGTAAGGTAAGTACTTGCTAGTGTCTGCTCTACAGTGTGTATCAGTCTAACAATATGTGCTGGTACAGGTACATACCTTTGTTCTACATTACTTGTATGTAATAGTTCATTAGGGTGCCTCCAGCCTAGTGTAAACAAGGACTTATCACCTGGCAAAGGGTCATCAGATTGCCTCCAGCCTGTAACAGACAAGGACTTATTCTCTAGCATGTTAATAGTAACTTCCAGACTTGGGGGCCCTTCCAGGATTGTCTGCTGAGGCTCAGTAGCCACATTGTGTTCAGTACTCAACAGATAATCTTGTTGTCCATTGTCTGTATACTCTGTTAATTCAAAATCTGTAGTGTGTACTGTTTTGAATCTTTCTACATTCAGGGAAAGCTACTCTTCAGCACTTCTGAATAATGCTTGCCTCTTACAATTTTGACAAGGAGGTCTCTCTGTATCAAGGGGAACAATCTGTTTGTGTCCCTCAAGCATTCTGAGTATCTTAGTAGTTATAGTAAGAGTATATACATCTCTAATTTAGATTTGCAAACTACTTACTGATTTCTTTGAATTTGAAGGAGTACTGGGTAATGTAAGGAACATATTAGAGTGATCAAGCCCTCAGTTCCAGTTGTCAAAGTCTAGCAGATTTATGGAAAGGTGGGTTTAGTCAAAAATGTGTAAGGATAGGTATACTAGCCTTACACAAAGATTCTCTCTTTACTAGCACACTCAACTACTGACTAGGATAACCTAGTAATCAAGTACTGAGAAGGAGAAAGAATCCCCTAACCCTTAGCTTGAAAACCCTTTATATATACATATACACATGTAGTAGGATACAGGGTAGTCTAGTGAACAAAAAGGAAAACACTTACAAGCACCTACAACACATGTTGTGCAAATTTACAGGTAGTGCAATTGTTACATGTACAATGTTTAGATGTAATTAACAGATGTAGGGGAGAGTTTAACATATTTGTGTAGAGTTTGTAAAGAATTAAAAGAAGAATTTGATAGAGTAAGGGAGATATAAATAGAGCTAGAGAGACAGAAACAGAGCAATCTGAGACTGTATACAAGTACTTTATTAATAGTTACTAGAGAAGAGCTATTATTAATAAGAGTATAAACAGACAAGGGTTTTAGTGTTGTAGAACTGTCTAGTAGACACTGTCACACTCATACAACACATACATTCTAATATGTTCTAATCAGAAGGGCTCAGTCACATTAAAGTTGCATCATCCTTACATCAGCAATCCTTCGATTACATCATCATTGCCTATACAATAGTCTTGGTTGCTCAATTCAGACTAGTTAGGTTCCAGACTCTAGTTCTGATTTACAAAAGTAAGACTCTGAGCCTTCAGACAGTTAGTTGATTAATACAAAGAGGACTCAGATTCAGAGTCCTGGATAGGTTGATACAAAGGAGACAGTAGTGGATTTGTTCACAAAGGACTAGTAGCTACAAAGGACTCATAATTTCTATAAATACTCTTATGTAATTTGTACTTTCTAGCAATCAAGTTACTCTCTACTGTAACTCTTAGTGTGTAATTTAGTAGTCTCATTAGTAAATGTTCCCTCTTGCCTTGTCTTGTCTTGTATCACCTTGTTCTGAAGTGTGGCTTTGTTGTTCTGTACTACTCTTGTCTTGTTAATTGTCACCTTCAGAACTTGTATGTTCTGCTCAGATCTACCTATTCTTTCTCACTCTTGACCCCTCTTAGTGTCTGTACCTTACAGACTCAACTGACCTCTTCTACCTTAACTAGTACTTAAGATCAACATTTTGGAGCCTACTGTAAGGAGAGTTTCTCAAGGTGTCTTGAGTAGGCTGAGTAGCCAACAGGTGACAGTACTACTAAGAGTGTACTAACTCAATTACAGAAGAATCAGATTCTGGACCTGAATTAGATTTGGTCAACTGTAACCTCTCACAACCTGTATCCTACACACTCAGTCCTGTTTCTGAAGGGGTTTCTGTACAACCTCTTGAGTAATCTAGCTCAGCTTTACTATCCATGTTTCATAGTTTGTTCCCTAGTTTGTTTCTATTAACCTCTACACACAACTCTACTTGTTCTGTGTCTCCTGTTCTGTCTATTCAAGAAGAGGACCACACAATCACTCTAGCATTTCCACCACTTCTAATTGTTCCAACAGTTCTAAGTACACAGAACAATCTAATAAGTTCCTAGTTTTAACAGATAAGCTTACAGAATAATCTGAGTAGCTTACTTACTACAGTCAGTACTCTAAGTAGCTAGCCAGTCTTAACTAACATTCTGAGTGCCCTGCCAGCCACAACTAATGTTCTAAATACTCTACTAGTTACAATCTGAGGACAGACCAGCCTGCCCCTGTACTAAACAAGCTGTAATACTCTCTGTTATAACAGAACTAGTATACAGGACCTGCCTCAGTTCCTTAAAGAAGTAGAAATGATTAGAGATGAGTTCCAACTTTCTGATCAATAGCTTATCTGGAGAGTAAAATATTATGCTAACTAATCTAATTCTGAGATCTGGGCCTCAATTCCTAAAGCTGTAAACAGTGCTTCAGATTGACAAACTGTTTGAGTAGCAATTCTTGGATTATACCTGTCCCTCAACTATGATTACTACTATATGAAAAATGATCTCTGTATCCTGGTCCAACAATAGGCTGTCACTAGAATCTAGAACCAAGAGGAGTTTACAGAGTTTTTAACTAGTATAGCAGGAGTGCCCCAAGTACTCTCTCTTATTAAGACATTAAGCAAGGGTCTGTCTTATATACTACATAGTAAAGTCTAATAGTCTGAGACATTCCAAGTGTAGTAACTCTACATAAGGCAATTAGGGATTTTCTAATCCAGAGTGCAATCTAATACTCCCCTTCAAGTATTAATTAAGAACTAGGACTGTATGCCTAATAGTTTGTTTAGATGCTTGATCTGTAGGATGTGGAGAGCTTTTGTAAGAATGTCTGCTAATTGGTTCTGTGATTGAACATAGTATACATTAATGTAATTATTTTGAATGTAACATTGTACAAAGTCTTTTTGTAAATCAAGATGTTTAGTGCAAGTGTTGTACATTATTTTGTCAGACTTTATAGTCTTTATTACACCTTGATTATTGTAATAAATTGTAATGAGTACTGATTCAGTCTGTAGTACTTCTTTAGCAAATTGTTTGAGCCAAATGGCTTCTTGAGTAGTATACACTAGTGCTTGCAACTCTGCTTTGTAAACAGATAGTAGTACCAGGTTTTACTGTTTGCTTGACTAGGATATGGTTGATTTAGCTAATTGAAAGATGTAACTGTTTATTGCTTTATGTCCTTCTGTCATTCATCTGTCTGTATCACAATAGCCTTGTAGTTTTAAAGTGTTTGTACTTCCAAGTTGAAGCCAACAATTTGTTGTATATTTTAAATATGCAAAGCAATGTTTTACTACTTTGTAGTGATGTGTTTAGGGCTTTTGTAAGTAGTGTGCTAATTGCCCAGTAATATAAGATATGTTTGGCTGTGTGCAATCTGCAACATATCTTAACAATCCTACCATATTCATGTATAGCATTGTTTCATTATTACTTTTGTTTGTATTGTACATATTGTTTGTATTGTTAGATAGATCTATTCTAGGAGTAATAGGTGTTCATAGTGCCTTTTTGTTTTCAAAGTGGTAATGCTTGATTATACTTTCATTATAATGCTTTTACTGTAAGCTAATTGTTCATTAAGGTCTATCTCAGCTTATTTCAATACTAAGTAACTAATGTATTTTGTTACCATCAGTAAATACAATGTGTTGTCTTAATACATGTTTAAATGCTGTTATTATAGTAATAGTTTTGCTAATAATCATAATATTGTTGATGTGTATAAATGTTACAAGAATTGTTTTATTATTTTGTTTCTTGTAAAATACAGTGTGATTGTAATTAGCTCATTCTAATCTGATCTTAAGCAGTAGTTTGGTAATCTTCTTATACCATTGTCTACCTGCTTGTTTCAATCCATATAATACTTTATTTAAGTGTAATGCCTGTCCAGGTTTAATATCTGTAAGTAGCCTGCCTGGCAGCAGTTTTACATAAATGAGTTTGTCCTCATTTAGTTCTCTGTAAAGATATGTGGATTTTACATCTATCTGATGTATTTTGTAGTTCTTAGATGCTGCCTAAGATAACAATAATTGTACTGTTGATAGTTTTGTTACTAGAGCAAATAAGTTGTCAGAATAGAAGTCTATTCCATTCTTTTGAGCATATCCTTACACTACAAATTGTGCTTTGTATTTGTCTATTCAGCCATTAGCCAGTCTTTTAATTTTATAGACAAATTTTGTTCCAATTATATTTGTATTTGTAGGGGGGATAGCATATATCCATGTGTTTCATTGTTAAAGTGACTGTATTTCATCCTTCATAGCTTTGATCTACTGTTCTTTGTCTATACATGTTATAGTATTGTAATACATTAATGGATTGTTATAGACTTTGTTGAGGAATTTGTTAAATTCTGTTAGATACATAGTTAGGTTTATATTGTCTTTGTAATTTAAACCTATAGTTTGTTTAACCAGTCTTTGCTCTTGTGTAGAGCATTGTATGACAGGTTCTTTATCTTTATTATTGTTATTAGGAAGAGTTTTATCATTGTTTGATGTATCATTGTTATGATTATTCTCCCCTTCAATCCTAGACATTAGTTTGTCTATGAATTGTACATTGTGTTTGAGAGTAACTTTATTATTATAGCATACTAAGTGACCTTTACTGTTGTTATCATAACCTAGCCATTGTGTGTGTTGGCCTCTAGGTTGTAGTTTATACATTCGTTCATTCTATATGATACAATATGCACCAAATTCTCATATATTATCTATTTGATAATGTTCATTATACTGTTTGTAATATAGTGTTGCAAAATTAATAGCAACTCTCAGTGTTCTGTTATATATAAATGTTTGATATTGTACCACATATACCCAGAATTTCATAGGTAACTTTGCTGATAACAGACACATACATACACTGTTAAAGATAGTCTTATACATACATTCTACAACTCTGTTCTGCTGTAGTGTATTGTGTACTGTTAATCTACATATTGTTCCTTGACTTTCAATATACATAGTGAAGTCTTTACTTAGGAACACTGTATTATTATCACTTTAGAGAGTTTTAACTCTTATACTGTACTGTGTAAATAGTCTCATTGTATGCTTTACATATTCTGTGAAAGTATTACTTTATGCTACATAGGTAGCATAGTTACCCATTGTGTAGTGTCATCTATGATAGTAAAAAGATATTCATACTTACTGTAAGCTTGTACTAGGGCAGGTCCCCAAATATCAATATGGAGATGATCTCCATAAGATTGTGTAAGAGGTGTTGTTTGTATTTTTGGTATTTCATTGTGTTGTATGTTTGCTTTG
>NW_006760386.1:4253818-4265153 GCF_000271605.1 Fomitiporia mediterranea MF3/22
AAGTAATCAAAATTGACATGACCTATTCATCAATGTAAATCAACAATAGTGATTGCATTAATAGATCGTTTATTATGATGAGAAACTATCATATACAAGTTATTTTGTACATGTATTTCACCAATCTTTGTATGAGCAGGAGAATAAATAATACATTCATTGTTTGTTTTTGTTAAAACATATCCTGCTTTACATAATAGCACTTCACTAATGAGTGTAAAGTTCAGATTGGGATGATAGTATACGTTTTGTAGTGAAATTGTATTCACCTTAGTATGCTCATTAGCTTTGTCTTATAGTTTTACATTAAATGTCATCACTCCACTTTTACTAAGTGTGAATGACAATTTATTCACAATTGTAATGTTTATTAGGGTTGAGTTCCAAACGTTTGTAAGACAGAACAAGTATGGAGTAGTGTGTACATTTGCACCAGAGTCCAATATATTAATACAATGTATTAGTTCAGTATCATTGTAACATATTGTTGTCTACTTGTATGACACTATCCTCTTGTACTTTAAATACTGAAAATATGTCAGATTCAGCAGATAAAGTGGATTCAGTGGATAGAGTAGATTGAACAGGTAAGCTGCTAGAACTTAATACTGAGGCTTCTATAATTACAGACTCTAGCATTAGTGTTTCATTAATATCTTTAATGAATACTGTTTTGTTATCATCTCTAATGAATACTACTGTATTAAGTGCAGGTTGAGACAGTGTAGTAGTAGTAGTAGAAGCAGTAGCTGTTTGCTTATGCTTTTTCTTTCAAGCTTCTGTTGTTTTGCTTGTTGGAGGGTTTCAGCAGTCTTTTGACATATGCCTGTACTTATTACAGTTGTAGCATTTAACTTTATTATAAGGCTTCATTTTGCCTTTAGCTACACTTTTGCCTTTCGTTTGTAGGCTGTCTTGTTCAGTATCTTATTTTGTTTGAGAGTACTGAGAATAATACTTAGTATATGTGTTTTGTAATTTGTGTATCAACTTAGCTAGTGTCAGAATGTCTTTCTGAGCCACTGTAACTGTTAGTAGTTGATTATAATAGGTAATCTGCCTGTCTAGCATTGTTGCTACCCATCTATACTTACAAGGAGTAGCAAGGTTAATTGCTGAGATGTATGTATTGTTATTAGAGGCTTTATTATGTACAGACAACTGCTCATAGATTTGTTCAATATTGTCTAACATCTTATCAAACTGTAATACATACCCTTTTACTGTAAACAACATAGATATGTCTACAGCATGTGTCATTGTTGTTTGAATTTTGTATTGTTCAGAAAGTGCCTTCATGAGACTTCTAACACTTGTATGTGTTGTAAAGTTTGTATAAATTGTATCAGTTATTGTTTTCATTATATAATGATATAAAACATTGCCTGTATGTATGCTAGCATCATTAGAGGAAGGGGGATCATGCTCTAGGTGGTCTAAGAGCATCATGACAGTGAGTGTACTGTGTATGTACAAGCACCATATCTTGTATCCCTTTATACTAGCCAACTTTTCTGTTCCCTTAAAGAACTTTGTAATGTTAGAGTCCTTCATTATAGTATTAACAAAGGTATACATTATAGACAACATTGTAATGGGTTTAGGGGGAGAGGGAGGTCTAGGGCTTGGTGGTCTAGCAGGAGGCAAAGGTGTTCTGTAAGAGTAAGTGTGTAGAGGCATTCAATAGGTACTAAGGCTCATAACCTTTTAACTAGTATAGTAGGAGTGCTTTAAGTACTCTCTCTTATTAAGACATCAAGCAAGGGTCTGTCTTATATACTATATAGTAAAGTCTGATAGTCTAAGACATTCTAAGTACAGTAACTCTATATAAGGCAATTAGGGATTTCCTAATCCAGAGCACAATCTAATAAGAGTACTAGTACAAATTCTAGAAGATAGTAAGCTTCCTAGTCTTAAAGAAAGAAATCACAGAAGAAGACTGGAATAAAGTGTTCCTTAACAGTATTATGAGTACTTTCAAAGATTAGCTAACTCTCTGTTTGCTAGCTTACAACCCTAACTATAACAGTTGTATAGCTTACACATACACTAAAGTTGTTAAGGCTGTCAAGCTTATATAGGGAGGTATGACTTTACAACACTTAGGAAAGACAGTTAATGTGTTCAGAACAACAAGTTCCAGATCTGTTCTAATAAAGAAAGAAGATACAAACATAGTCACTATTCTTAATTCACTCTACTCATTCTAAAGCAAGTTAGACTTGTTTGAATACAATACCAGTTCCCTGTTTGTAGGAAACACAGGTACACAATTTATACAATTTGTACAATCTGCTCAATCTGTAAGGCTGCCCTACAACACAAACTGCTCCTTTTGTAGAGAAGACAGACACTTCATTTACTTGTGTCTAAAGGTTAATAAGTTTATTCACAACAGAAAGTGCATCCAGAACATGTCTGGAAAGGTTGTTCTCCCTAACAGATTGTTTGTTCTGTCAACAATCTAAGACTATCTACTTATAAATTGTTTTGACTAGTATCATACAACCAACCTTAGAAAGTGTGCTCAAGTCTCTCAAGATATAGTATAGAACACACTACTATATATAGTGTCCCTCCTTGAAATTGCAAAACCAGCACCAGTATTCTAAACATTGTTTACTGTTCTAACTACATATATTAAAGAAGTCTTAGAAGCAGAACACAAGGTTGAAAGACTTGAAGTCTTACTTAGAGAGGTAAAGAAGAAAGTTACTACTAGTAAGAAGCTCAAGTTTGACAGAGTAGAGGTTCTGAGGCACAGAACAACAAGTGTTCCAAAGAAGAAGGACAAGGAACCTAAGCTAGAACCAAAGCTTACACAACCTGCCAAAGTAAGCTAGACTCTAAAGTATGACAGATTGAAGTACACTAACAAGCCTACTACTAGACTACTACTAGAACTACATTAGTACTATAATCTCTCTCTCATTAAAGACCCTGTCATTGTCTAGCAGATAGTCTCTTACATTCTAGACTCTAGCATCAGCCTTACTCTAAAGGAGCTGTTGTTAATTACACCTAATGTCTGAAAGTAAGTCAAGGAACTGTTATCTACTAAGTAAGTTCTAAACACTACTACACACCTTGTCTTAACAGAACCCTTAGAACTAATGACTTTCAAAGACACAATTGTAGCTCAAGTCTTACAGTATGTGTAGAGCCTAGAGTCAGTTATAAAACAGGCTATACTGTTACATACAGTTAAAGCCATCTTTAAAGATACTGAAGAAATCCACTATATTCTAGACTAAGGAGTAACACTCTGTATTATTTGTAAGGATATATAGAAATGTCTTAGAATCTATCTGTGTTCCAATCTTACAATTATACTTAAAACTACTGACTCTAGACAAGTGCCTACACTCAGTACTGTTGAGAATATAAAGATCAATATTGCTAGAGTCAACATTACCCTTCAAGCTCAAGTTGTTTGTCAAGCCCTGTTTGAGACACTCTTAGGCTAACCATTCTTTACTATTACAGAATGAAAAACAAAGGACTTCATTAATAGTAACCAATCTATAACACTATTAAATCCCTTAGATTGTTAACAGAAGTGCTAAGTTATGACCAGAATGTAAACTGTTCCTCAGAAATGTGACAAACAAGGATTCACAGTAATTACTAATCTCTCAACTCCTGTATTAGTCAATCAGCCCCTCAGTGTTTAGGACAAACAGTGTTCTGATTCAAGTTCTAATACTACTAAAGCTGTGATTCCTAACACACACACACTATCTTACAATAGACATGCACTAGTCTCTACTATAGTCAATCTGCTCCTTAGTTATCCAGCCACCTTGTCACCTACCCTAGGATTAGACTCCTTTGTTCTATACATGTCTGACAGCCTTAGAGAAAATGTATTTACATACAAGAAGGTAGTAAAGAAGGTTAGACCAGTTACTGAAACTCTCCTAGAAGAGTTTCAGATTATTTAATAGAAGCATCCTGATCTGTTGAAGGACATACTAGAACTACTACTACACCCTAAGCTGTTTGTTCTAACACACTAATTCATACAAGACCACATGGAAGCTCTTAACATTAATCTATACAACTTCCTCTGGTCAGAAGAGTGCTAACTTTTGATTAACTTGATTTCAATGTATGAGGACACCTTTGCCAGGAACAAGCTTGAGAAAGGTGTTCTGAACCTGGAATACTTTGATCTGATATTGATTCCAACTGTTCTACATATTCTATAAGTACAAAGGAACATTTTGGAAACCTTGATACAGTTGTGAAAATTCTTAAAGACAAAATTGCCACCAGAGTTTATGAGCTGTCAAACTCATCTTACTGTTCCTAATAGTTTACTATAGTAAAGAAAGATAGAAAGTCTCTGTGCCTGGTCTACAACCTCTAGGAACTTAACTGAGTTTCAATCTGAGACTCATTCATACCCCTGATGATTGAACAGGTTGTTGAATCCTTCTCTAGAAGGGCCATTTACTCTACACTAGATCTCTTTATTACCTTTGACTAACACTCTCTTAATGAATACTCTTACAATCTTACAATGTTTCAGACACTACTCAGAATGTTCTGACTTACTGTTATTCTGATAGGTTATACTAATTCTTTTCAAATTATATATAGTAATATTACTTTTATTTTACAGGACAAAATTCCTAATACAGTACAACCCTACAATAATAACATCTATGTCAAAGGTAGAACTACAAGATACAAACTTTCAGACAGAATGTACAAAACTGTTCTCAGAAACCCTGGTATTCAACAATTTGTGTAGGAACACACTCACAACCTAAACTGTGTCATACAGTAAGTCAAAGCAGTCTACAGAATGTTCTCCAGTCTAAAGCTGTGTATATTCTAACTGTACACAACCATCTTAGGCTATAAGTGTACCTATGCTAGAAGGGAGCCAGATGATTCAAAAGTCCAGAAAATCTGTAACTAACCTACATGTTAATCTGTCTCTAAAGTTAGAGGATTCCTTAGAACTACAGGTGTCCTCCACATGTTTATTCGAAATTTTGCTCAGCTTGCTAGACTACTCACACATTTGACCAAGCACAATGTTCTGTTTGAGTTCTGTTTAGAACACATAGTAGTAATGGACAAACTTAAAGATACTGTTATCAATTGCCCTGCCTTATGTACTATTAACTATGAGTCAGACATAGAGGTTATTGTCACTGTTGACTCATCTATTATTAGTGTAAGATTCTATCTTAGACAAGAGCACCTTAATAGTCATTGTTGAATCAACCAGTTTGGATTGATTAACTGGAACAAAGTGTAATCCTAATACTCCTAAGCCAAGATTGAACTCTTTGGATTGTTCTGTACACTCTGTGCCCTACAAATTCACCTTATTAGAGTAAGGAAGTTAGTAGTGGAAATGGATACTGTCTATGTTAAGGGTATGATAAATAACCCAGACTTACAGCCAAATGCCACAATTAACAGATGGATCACTAGAATCCTACTGTTTGACTTCAAGTTCTGACATATTCCAGCCCTACAGTTTGCTTGTACTGACAGACTGTCTCAATGTCTGTGTGCTGAAGCTGACCCAGAAGAAGAAGATGACTTTGAGGAATGGATCAACCAAGCTTATACCTTCTGTTACAGTTCTGTGTTTACTGTTCCAAACAAAACAAAACCTTTTAAGACATTTCCAACAACTAATCACACACATGCTAGAGAATATTGTCTTAGACAAGTCAAGACCTTCCTAGAAACATGCCTCTGACTGCCTGGGATGGAAAATCACAAATTCACCACCTTTGTTTGCTATGTAACTACTTTCTTTGTCAAGACTGGCCAACTGTGGCAGAAAACCTGAAACAGTAACTACTAACTTGTAATAGAACCTGACCAACAATAGAATCTTGTCAAGACTGTATATAATGATCTCAGACATAAAGGAGTCTACTCTGTCTAGGCTAGACTTCTTGACTGCTTCTAGTGGCCTAGCCTCAGACCTAATGTCAAGTACTACATCTGTACCTACTATGAATGCTAACTCTGTCAGACAACTCAAATTCTGATTCCTCCCAGCATTCTAAAGATTGCCCTGTTATTTACTAAGGTACACATTAACACTAAGTTCATACTGAAAGCAGGAGGGTTTTGATACATTGTTCACACTTGATACACACTCTCCAGCTACCCTGAGTTCTGCCTACTCTGTTCTAAGACTAGACAAAGTATTAGACAATTCATTTTTGAAAACATTCTCTGTTGATTTGGTGTGTGCCCAGAACTTGTTACTAACAACAGAACCCTGTTTGTCACTACACTAGATTGGCTTCACAACCAATACCACATTAATCACATCCATATTAGTGTATACAACTCTTGAGCTAATAGTATTATTGAATGCTACCACTTTGACATACAGGAAGCCCTTATAAAGGCTGCTGAAGGGAATGAACTACAATACTATGAACACACACATTCTGTCTTTTGGTTGGATTGGATCACAATCTGTTGTACAACTAGTATGTCCCCTTATTTTATTGTCTATAGTGTTGAACCACTTCTCCCATTTGATATTATAGAAGTAATGTATCTTACCCTAGCACTAGACAAACTCATGACAATGACAGAACTCATTACAACTTGAGTATGTCAACTACAGAAACGTCTGGCTGACCTTCAAGCTATTGTGGAATGTATCCATGTAGACTAGATTGCTTTACTCTGACAATTTGAAGAAACACACAAACACTCAATCAAAGATTTTAACTTTGAACCCAGTTGATTTGTCCTCATACACAACTCCAAATCATGAATAGATCTTGGACAAAAAACCAAGCCACACTATCTTAGACTGTACATAGTAGTCTGTTGTACACAAGGAGGATCCTATATTGTAGCTAAACTTGATAGATTAGTGTCCTGTCTTTGTATTACAGTGTTCTGCTTGGTTCCATACTTTGCCTACACTATACTCTTGATTCTGGTCACACATCTTGTTAAAAACTTCAGTCTAGCTAATGAAATTGACAACACTAACAACCTGCCACTGTTGAACAAGCTATCTGAGGACTCTGACTCTGACTAAAGGCCAATTGTGGCCAACCACTATAAACCTATACATTCTATACTTTCTTGAATTCACCTTTTTCTATTAACCCCTTATAATATTCTAGACAATGTTCTGATCCTGTTCTACTCTATCTTCCATTTTTCTTTAATTTTGCTTTTAACTAATTGTAGATTATAGTTAGACTTATACTTTGAACCTACATAGTTTTCCCTGTAGTATGTTTTTTCCTACTAGGTTTTTTGTACACAGGTTTTCATCCAGTAGCCCTTAGACCACTTTTGCATTTCTTTGGTCACAACAGTCTCAAAGTCATGTATTAAGAGCTTTGTTCTGTTTTGTTATGTTTTATTCTGTTTTGTTCTGTTTTGTTCTGTTTTGTTCTGTTTTGTTCTGTTCTTGTTCCATTCTTGTATTGTTCTTGTTCTATTTTGGTTCTGTTTTTATTCTGTTTCTTTTTTAGTTTTGTTCCATTCTTGTTCTGTTCTTGTTCTGTTCTTGTTCCATTAATTTGTCTTACTTTCAGTATGTATATAGCCTTGCCTCTATTGTTTACCTATTAATGCTGAGTCACTCTTATTACCTTACAATTATCACACTTGTACTTTGGTAATATCATACATTACTATGAACATACAGAAAATACTATTCAAAACTATAGAGGGGGGATTATATTTGGCCACTTCTACAGGCAGCTTTTTACATTAACTGTCTCACCTACACTGGTTCAGTTGTTCTGAACAGAATGTCTAATTCTGTCCATCCTTCCATCCATCCTTCTAACACCTTGCCTTTACACTCATCCTAGCCTGTAGCTACTCTATGTCCTGTATTATTGTATCCAACATTGTACAATAGGTAGCTACCTACCTTCTAAGGACACAAAGCTTGTGTTTAAGCTCTAGATCCTCTTAGAACTTACTGTTATCTAATGAGTGTTCTAAGAGTTCACCTAGAAGAATGTTGTCTTTAAAAGCTATTAGTATTAATCTTAGAACAACTTACCCAGATCCTCTAGATACACTCTTAACAGTTCAGTCATAAGGTACAGGTTTGTTACTATTGTCCTCCCCTGCCTTGACCTTGTATCCCTTACTGTCTTATCAGTCTTTACAAGAGAGTAACAGATCTTACTCTTCTTACATACTAAGTATACAATTGTCTCACTATACTCTTAAATGTATGCTACATGCTGACAGATACAGTTACTACACCTCTGACTCATTAAAGGTGTCAGGCTACTGTCTAGTACTAACTCTGGCACTAGAGAACTGTTCTAGAACCACAACTCAATCTGCCTGTTTTCCACCTCCTCTACTACTTAGTCTGTCTTGTAGAAGTCTGATTTGTATAATACAGAATGCCTCCTACCTAAATATATGTAATCCACATCTAAATCAAGTGACTAGTAGTAGTTAGTCAAATTGTCAATAAGTGAAGAAGGGACTATGTACTACTCAAGTCTTCCTCCTCATTATTCTGACTGTCTAGTAACACTTCTTACTACTTACAAAGGAGTGTGTCCAACCTCTCATTATCTAGTGTTTGATCTTACTTGTGTGCTTAGTATGTAGACAACTTACACTCTAGCTTAGAACCCTACAGAATGTCTGGTTCACTCATAGGAGCACCTGTCTTAGTATTCTAGACAGTATGCTTAACTATATTAGACAGTCTTAGAACTACAACCTCTACTACCTACTTTGTCAGAGGAGTAACACTCAGTTTGTTGACAGTTATAGTATCTTCATACTCTTAAAGTGGTTCACCAATTAGAGCATCCTTACAGCTACTGTACTCTGTATTAATTCACAACACTTATGTATTGAGTTAAAGTATGAGCTACTATAGTGTAGCAAGTACAAAGCTGGCCTGTAAACTTGATACAGTAAGTGTATTCTAATCTGACTATAGTGTCTTGTCAGAAGACCTAGAGACAATACAATGTCCAAGTACTTACCTGTCCACACTAGTTCTGCCCTCTACTCTGTTACTACTAATAGCTAATCTACTATCCTTACACACTATAGTAACTCCTGTGTCCTTTGTATAAGGGTCTACACTTGGTTGTAGACCTGATTCACTTCTTACAACAACAACATGGTTGAAGAAGAAGGACAAACTGAAAAAGAAGTAGAAGATTGAAACATAAAGTGTACTAGTTTGCAAATTTACACTCTTAAGTGTAACTAGGGACAGTCACATTCTAAAACACCTAGGAGATGTTACACTCACACAACACATACATTCTAATACATTCTGATTGGAAGGGCTCAGTTGTATCAAAGTTGCATCATTCTCACATTAGTAATCCTTTGATTATATCATTATTGCCTACACAATAGTCTTGGTTGCTCAATTCAGACTAGTTAGGTTCTGGACTCTAGTTCTGATTCACAAAAGCAAGACTCTAAGCCTTTAGACAGCTAGTTAATTAATACAAAGGGGACTCAGATCCAGAGTCCTAGATAGGTTGATACAAAGGAGACAGTAGTAGATTTGTTTATAAAGGACTAGTAGCTACAAAGGACTCATAATTTCTATAAATACTCTTATGTAATTCATACTTTCCAGCAATTAAGTTACTCTCTACTGTGACTCTTAGTGTGTAATTTGGCAGTCTCATTAGTAAACATTCCCTCTTACCTTGTCTTGTCTTGTATTACCTTGTTCTAAAGTGTAGCTTTGTTGTTCTACACTACTCTTGTCTTGTTAATTGTCACCTTCAGAACTTATACATTCTGCTTGGATCTACCTATTCCTTCTCACTCTTGACTCCTCTCAGTGTCTGTACCTTACAGACTCAACTGAGCTCTTCTACCTCAACTAGTACTTGAGATTGACAACACTCTTAATAGATTTAGGAAGGGTTTATAAGTACATACTTGTCTGAGTCATTAATATAGACAGTTAAGAGTATTTCCACCCTAAGAGTAGCTACTACTATATCTTCTTCTTGATTAGACAATAATAAACTTGTAGTAGGGAGTAGCTCAAGTTGTAATAAAACACACACATAGTTAGAAAGTTGATTAAGCTAGAGATTAGTTGTGATTAATGTGACTAGTATAGACTTGACACAGTTTAAAGATGGTAGAGAGGGTATGTACTTCAGATGTAGACAGATTCCCTCTACTTTAGTAATAGACATACAATTTATTCTTGAATACAGGATTTGACAGTCCTTTATAAAGTAATTAACATACATGAAACAACATTTAAAGTATCTATTATAATAATTGAGTGTGAATTTCTCTACAGTCAAGAGTTTCTTAATTTTCAGGCTTGCTTTGTTCTCTTAAGCCTGAGAAATTGTATTAGAAGTCCTTAAGGGACTAGAGAAAGAGGGAGCTAACTGTATAGTACAACTACCTTTGTAGTTACAGATTGTATCTATAATAAGCTTATAGTAGTTGTGTACACAGTTGTCAGTCTTATAAACAGTAGTAAGCTAGTCTTAGAAGTTAGTAATACTTTGAATTCTAGGTTCAGAGTACACTTACTTAAGGTCAATATTTAGACAGGCACTTATAAGAAAGCAGATCTCCTAGTAAGAGAGGATAGTAAGACTTTTACTAAGAAGATAGTTTCAGCTAAGAATCTTAAAATAGAATTTGTTAGTATGTTTTCTGTTCTACTTAAGATTTTCAATTTTATTACACAGCTTAAGGTCCTAATTATACTCAAGAACAATTCCCTTAAGGTTAGTAATAAACTCTTCAAACTCTATAGTCTCAATCCAGCCAGGTTAGACTATGTACTAACTATAGACTTTAATAAGCTTAAGACTATGTATAATAAGGTAGACTTGTTTATTGTTAGGAATATTTTTGTGTATAAAGAAGGTAGTACATTTGTAAGTGTATTTACTAAGGAGCTTTAGAGACATTTGACTGTCTGTTACAGTAGGAGCAGAGTTAGGCTTATAACTACTAATTTAGGCTAGAGAACAGAGTATGTTAGTATAGACTAGTTAGAGAAGTAGGAATACTAGTAAACTAGTAGCTAGTAGCTAGTAGTAGGTTGAGTACAAGTAGTAGGTAGTAAGTAGCAGGTCTAGGTAGTAAGTGACAGGTACAAGTAATAAGTAGTAGGTGGCAGGTTGACAGTAGTAGGAGTTAGTAGGTCTTTATAATAGTTTGTAAGTTAGACAATTGTAATGTTTAAAAAAAAGTAGAGACAATGTCTTACTCAGATTGTAAAACAGACAATTGACTAGTATTGAAAGAGGTACAAGAAGAGATTTAGTCCTAGGAATGTTTTAGATACACATAGGGCATTTCACAATTTCTTACCTTAAGAAAT
>NW_006760386.1:4266611-4279949 GCF_000271605.1 Fomitiporia mediterranea MF3/22
TTGTGAAATGCCCCATGTAATAACTATTTATAAGATAAGTCATGTAATAAGGCTAACAGATTGTATATAACCTCTATAAGATTATACTTACTTACTCTAAAACATGTTTATAGTTTAATAGAGACTTTGTATATTTCTTACATTTATATACAATTATTATAATTACATTACAAGTAAAATATGAGTATTATTTTAGAATGTAATGCTTATGAAATCATTTTATTAGATTACTTTTACTATTATTAAATACATTTGTTGTGACTTTTTTGTAATAGCCTTATAAACTTGACTTACAGAAATACACCTAAGTGTACAAGAACTAGTGACTAGTAATGACACAGTTAAGAGGATTATTCATATAGTTGTAGGATAATGTTGTACTAAATCAAGTCAGGTACATTTGCCTTGTTAGCTACTGTAAACAAATGTTATTTTTACTTTACTACTTTTTTACATCTTCTTATTAACATTCAGAATTTTATTTAACTACTTATTATCTAGTATACTTTAATACAGTGTTTATAACTTCTACATATTATACAGAATTAGAGCCTTAACAAAGGTAACAGTAAACAGAGTTTATAGTAAAGACATTATTTATATTAATGAAAATATGCTACTACTTCTAACTAGTCAATTTGATCACTTTCTAGCATTCTCTTTACTACCTTTTCTGTCTTCTCCAAAAGTTTGGTATGTGATACAATGTTACTATCCTTATATAGTGTTTTACCCTCTTCTCTTGTTTTGTTAATAAAATCATTAATTGACTTTTTCATTTTGCTTAGCTTCTCTTTCTCTACATTACACTCAGTAATAAATGGTTTGCTAAGTCTATCACAGTAAGCTCTCATTTGGTTGACAGTCAAATTCTCTTTAATTATTTCTGTATTTCTAAGATAATTCTTCTTATAGAATTTGATTGTATTGTGAAGCATTTCTATGTTGATTAATCATAAGTTCTAATCTGTTTGCCAAGCTGATGGGACAAGTCATCTAGAGGTTTTACTATGCCTCCTATCTTGAAAAATAAGTGAGCAGCTTCTAGCTTATTAGACCTGACATTCTCCTTAGTAAAATGTTTTGAGCTGGTACTATTTGCTCTACTACTTGTATGCTTGTGTTCAGAGCTCATAGAGGTGACAGGTGATTGGGTCAAAAGATTAGTACTCTATATTTTGCATTGTAGATGTGCACTTTATATACTGTCAAAACTTATCTGTACAAAGGTTTGTATTGTACCAAAAATGTCTAGTGATTAGTAACTGAACCTGCTAGGGGTAGTAATAAGTAACTACAAAGTCTAATGCTTTTTCCTTCAAATACACATCTGAATCCATACTAAGAAATAGGAAATCCGTGTCTACTGTTTATTCCATCAGGGAAAAGTCTTAAGGCTTATATTAGCTTATAAACATATAAATTATATAAATTTTCTAAAAAATATAAAAGACTATATATCCAACCTCTTAAAATGAGAAAATTATAAAAAGCTATGTAAGATTCAAAAAGGTATGTACAAATTGTTAATATGAATAAGGTTTATAAGTGTTGACAATATGTAAATGAACTTATATCCAACCTCCTAAAATGAAAAGATATTAAAAGAACTTTGTATTTTAATAAGAGTAATGTAGTTTTATAATATATACAATCTAATGTAAAGCTTTAAAAGTACTTTGTATATTGTTAGATATTATTATACTTTATAAGAGCTTTACAAGACTTTAAAATTGTTATAATATTTTACAATCCAGATATTTATTTATTTCTCTTTTTTTCCTCTTATAATTAAGTATTTACATTTTAATACACTTGCATTTGTTCTATTCTACTACATTGTATTTTAATAATATTGTATTTACAAAACAAGCATGCAGACAAGCAAGAAGAAAGAAAGGAGGAAAGGAGAGTCCAGTTGTAGAGAATTATACTTTGAATATTTATTAAACTAGTCTTTACCTAAGAGACAGAACTGTTAGTAAGTGTAGACACTTGAAGTGAGGAGAGAGACACACTATGACACTGTGTAAGAAGGGCAGGTGGTGTACTAGGTTGAGATCTGGAGTGTTGAGCAAACTGATTTGAGCTACAAGCAAATCTGTATCTGTGTGTACATACTATATACTCTTACTATAGTAAGTAATAGAAGGTATGGTGTACTGAGTCATTAATTGCAAGAGTGTATCTCTGGGATGTTCTGATGTAAAGAGAGAAGGTAATGTGGAAGTTGCAGACAGACTCAGTACAGACAGTGTAAGTAGTAGGTTAATACTTCTGTTTAATACAATTCTATGCCTGACACAGAGGAATGCAAATATATACAGTGTGAGCCTATCTAGAGTAGTTTCAAGCACTGAATGTGTAGAAAAGGAGAGTGTGTACCAGGTGAGAGAGAGAGTAATACAACAGGAGTAGCTGTACAGGGACATTGTTACAAGTGTGTACTCATTATTGTTATCTGTACTATAGAGTAGGAAGAAGTATACAAATGTATAGAATTATTAAAGAAGTTGTTTAGTATTAGTCAACAATACAGATGTGCACACAAATGCAAAAAGGAAGGTGAACATAAAAAAGTGAGGATAGTAAAGGAGAGGCAATACAAATGGTAGAGTAAGGAGTAGGAGGGATAGAAGGGAGACAAAAAGTTGGGAGGAGAGGGATGAGCAACTATTGTGTAGACTATTATAAAGTGGGCTGGCTACTTATACTTTATACTGAAGGACAGTGTTGTCAGCTAGGTTGTGTTATTATAAGATCTGAGGCTCAGTACAAGTATTATAGTAGTAGATTAGAGAGACAAGTACAGTAATGTTTGTTGTCTATGTTGTTGTAGACAGAGTGCCTGCTGGTAGGACACTTGTGAGTAAAGGACTTGACTAGAGAGAACAGAGGCAACAACATAGTGTTGAGGGCAGAGGGTTAGGGAGACAGTAAAGGTAGGAGGTAAAGGAGTGACAAAGAGAAATGTATTATTATATGTCCTTGATCTTCAGCAGTTGATTACATAAGCAACTATAATATGAGTCATCAACTGATAGAACATTTTAATTATTGTATTTAGGTATAAAATAAAATTATTAATGTACTTTGTAATATATTAAAAAGTAATATAATATGTATATAGTTTTATAAACACACTAATGTAATTATTACAAGTAGATAAAATGCTTTTTACAATAATTGTAAACTACTTGTATAAACAATCTAAGTATAATTGGAACAGTACTAGGAAAGTACTAAACACTGTTACAAATAAGTTCTGTTGAGTTCTAAGTTTACTTTGTTACAGTTAGGAATAAGAACTAGTCTATATATATGTAAGAGCTCACCTTTGTTACAGTCAGGAATAAGAACTGGTGTAACAAAGGTGAAAGATTGAAACTATATATACTAGAAATGAAACAAAGGTGGCTCATACCTAAAGGGGAAAACAATGCTAAAGAGAAAAGGAGAGTGTATACACTTAAGAATGAAGAGTATGTGACTCAGACAATAAGGAAACATAGTATAAAGACAAAAGAGGAAATGTGTGTAGCTCTAGGGTCTACACTAAGGAGGTCTAGGCTTGGGAGAAGGTCCAGGTTCAGAAATGTGGTTCTGTACTAGGAGGGGTACAGAACAGTACAAAAGCTGTTATAAGCTATAGAGTAGACTTACACTCTTCCCTCTTCTGAAAAAATAATACTCCTGTGTGAGTATAAGGCTAACCATACCTACAGTACCTTAGAAGCTGTCCTCTAGAGTTCAGACTCTGCCTTTCATTCATGTCCCTACTTGCCTCATCCTTCTTATTCTATCAGATACTGTTAACCTTACTCTCTGTACCTTCTGTCTACAATCTACAATACTTTATATACTTCCTTATCTCCTTCTATCAGACCTAGTTAGTTGAGAGTGTGTTGTAGAAATAAGGTGTTATCATTTAGGACATAGTACTTTAGCTGACTTGTATAGAACCTAGGGAAGGTCTGATTAGAGTTAGGTAACTCTAGCATATATTCTAACTTGTCCAGGTTAGCTGTGATTATAAAGTACAGTCTATTATAACACAGTATAAACTTTGTAGTATGTTCTAGTATTTGTACAAGATAATCCTGACAGTAGTTGTAAGTAGAGAGTATAACTTGGTCTCCTACTGTAAAACAGTCTTCTACTATACAGTCCTAGTTAGCATAATGTGTCTAGTATGTCTTTACTATTAGAAGAGTGTCTTATACTTTTGTAACATTCTAGTATATACAGGTAAGGAATTCTACAGCTTGTGTCTCTAGGGAATCTGCTTATAACAGTTCCAGATACTGTATAAGTAGTAGGACTGTCTATAGTAAGCACCCATGTTGTAATTAGAACAGGGAATAACCTGTAGAGGTATTGACTGTGTTTATAAGACAGAATCATACTTATGAGAGCTAGGCCTGCCACCCCTACTATTAGTAATCTACATAGAAGTGTAACAACTAGCTTACTGTTTTGTTAGTACACTCACTAGCACTATCTGTCTCCAGGTAGTATACTGTTGACATCTTCAGCTTTATGCCTGTTCACACATACAATACAGACTAAAATCTAGACAGAAACAAGTAGTCTCTATTAGAAACAATTTCCTAAGGTAAGCTGTTTTCACAATACTATTTATTAAAAAACAGTCCTACAAACTCCTCTACTGTCATGTCTATCCTACAAGACTTAATTCTAATGTCTGCTCTACCTAACCTATCTGTCATTGTTACTATTCTATTGTATCTACTGTCTTCTAGTAGTAGTCTGACAAAGTCAATTGTAATACTCTTAAAATGCACATTCAGGACTAGAAGCAGGTGTAGTAGGCCAATAGGTTTTACAGTCAGGTTCTTGTTCTGTTGACATGTATTGTATCCAGGAATGTAATTCCACTCAAGATTCTAGTGTATATTAGGCTAATAGTATAAGTTGTATAAGGTAAAGTATGTTTTGTCTGTGTCAAAATGTCCTAGTTCATTATATACAAGGTGGTACAAGGTTTTGCAAACATTTCCAGTGCTCAGAATCACTAACTGGTTGTCTAAGTATAGGAGCTTATAATCCTTCTAAGCTCCCTCTATACTTCTAAGGTTGGTACACAGTTTATAGCAGAATTTATTCATGTTGTAACCATTCCTGATTATTGTAAGGAGATTAGAATCTGTAAAGATCTGTATAGCTGTCCCTCCTAAGGCTTTCTAAGCAGGACTTCTGTTTTCCAGGTCAGAGTCAAAGTCTGAGTAGTAGGAAATTGTATCTGTGACTGTATTCTCCTCTCCCTTAATGTAATGTAACTTGTAGTCATACTAGGAGAGCTCCTCCATCCACCAGGCTTGTCTTCTAAACAGATCCTACTGTGTATCCAAGTATTTGAGAGTACAATGATTAGTATAGACATGGAAATGTACTCTAAGGAGGTAAACACACTATTTCTTAAGGGTGCAGACAATTGTAAGGAGTTCCTACTTGTGTACTAGGTAGTTACACTGTACACTATTGTATTACTTAGACTCAAATGCTACAGGTCTTACAGTTTTCTATAAGGATCTAATACTGAGAACTGCTCCAGTCCTAGAGTCACTCACATTCATAGTTATATAGATTTGCTCACCTGAGTCATAGTCTACAGAGGTGAGACACTCTCTACTAGTAACAATTGACTTGATAGCTTTAAAGGCCTACTAATGTTCTGGTTTCCATTCTGGAAAAACCTTGTCACAATCCTTACTTGTGAACAGGGAAAGAACTATAGTGTGTTCTGCTAGGTGTAGAAGGTATACTGTAATATAGTGTAACAGTCTGAGGAATTTACAGACATCCTTTACTCTCTAAGACTGTAGCTATTGTAGGATACTCTTAACCTTGTCTGGGTCTGCTTCTGTCCCCTTTACAGTAATCAGGTGTCTAAGGAACTTAACCTCTGTACAGAATAACTTAGTCTTCTTCTGTAAACAGATGAGCCCTTCATTATAGAGTGCTTACATAACCTTTCTAATATTCCTAATGTGTTCTGCCTCAGACTGTAACCAGATAATAATGTCATCCAAGTAGACATGACAGATTTTCCTAATAAGATGCTCTAGTACCTTTATAACCTACTACTATTGTGTAGCTAGCACATTGTATAACTCTATTAGTATGACTGTTCATTTATACAACCTAAACAGAGTACTAATTATAGTAAGCAGAATATGTTCTAGGTTCATATATGTTTGGAAGAACACATTAGTCATGTCAATCTTAGTATATATGTATTCTTGAATAGTGTTATTCATGATCTTATTAATGTAGGGAAGTAGAGTATGATTGTAGATTGTGTTACTATTTAGGGCCTAATAATTACATACTATTTACAAGAGTTCTACAGGATCTGTCTTTAGGATGAGGAACACAGGTGATACATACAGGCTTTCTGACCTGTGTAAACAACCTGCCTAGGTATACTAATTAATGAGTGTGTACTAAGCCTCCCAGTATTTTTGTAGACAAGTGTAAGATTGTACAGCTACTACCTTAGAGGGATCTTTAAACTGTATTTTATGAGTGACACCTTTAGGAAGCTTTACAACTAGTAGTATTGTCTTTAGAAAGCAGTTCTAATACTGTTACTTTAGTTCCCTATCTAATGTCTCAAATCTCTCTAACCTAGCTAGGGTTTCTATACACTCTTAAACAGTTGTAGTCAAAGTTAGTGTAGGCTCTAAGGTTCTGTAAGTTGACTGTAGGGTAGAAACCAGTTCTGCAATTCCTGCTTTCATTAGATTATAGTCAGAATTCTTTAGAATAACTGTCTAACTTTCTATATTAATAATAATCCAATTCTTTCAGAGAAAGAGTGTACTAAGAATCATTTCATTATACAAGTTATTAACTATACAAGCTTTTACAACCTTTGACATCCATTTCTGATCCACCAACTACACCTGTAGTTTTACTCACTCTATAATCTGTTTCCCTAACTCTTTTACTGATTTGATTACTAGAGTTATAATAATGTGTTTCTTGAGTAGGAATTGCTTAAGACTTATTCAGAACACTAGTTTCTCATTAATCAGAACTGAAGAACAATCAGAGTCAATCATAGGTCAGATCTGGATTAGAGTAGAACTGCTTTCTATAAGGATACAGTAGTCTAGAAATAGGAGGGAGTCAGAAATCAGAATGTACTTGGATTCATCTCTACTTATAGGTTCTAGTACTATAGACTACTCTGTTTGTACAGGAGTAGCAGACTTCTACTTCAGACATAAGGACTTAATATATACTTCTGTAATAGAGACTATGTCTTCCAGTTTAGGCAGACCTATTAGGCAACTGTCCCTCCTATAATTTATGAAGGGTTTGTAGTATTAGAAACATTCCTGGTTCTTTATCAGAAGCTAGCACTCTGTATAGAACAAGCTGATACACTTTACAGTACTTTCTAAGACAGTCTTTAGACTGACTATTGTAGGGATAACCTTTCCTGTATACTACTTCTCCTGATCCTTCTTCCAGACCTGTTCTGTTGTAAGTATTACTTCTACACTGTTGTGAACTTTTGTACAGTCTACTTCCAACTGTTCTGCCAGTTTACACACATGTTTTAACTACTTACAGAGTCTGGTACAATCTGTTACTTCTTTTCCCAGAACTGGTTCTAGGGTTGGGAGGTGATCTGTAGAGTCAGGGATCTGACTATTTACTAAGGTTACTACATACAACCTTTCTATATATGTTGTAAGCTGCTTAGAATGTATTAGAACCAAATTTGAAAGTGTGAAGCAAAGCTTAAACTGGAGGTCTGAGTGTAGGTTAGCTTTAAGAAGTTTGTAAAGCCTATTAGGATCAAGGTACTAATCTTCTGGAAGACTGAAGTTGATCCTAGTAACTTATAGCTACTATTCCTAGAAGTTACAACCATCTTACTACATTACTAGTAGTCTGTTCTAGGTTTGTACTACCTAGTCTATAGAGAGTATTTCACACTAAAGCTCTTAATAGAATGTGTCTAGTATAAGCCCTTCAAGTCTAGGCTAGTCATACTCACACTACTAGTACAGTCTACTGTCCTGTAAACATCCTATTACAACTGTAACCATATAGGTTGTAAGGACAGATTTAGTAAACACATACTTATAAAACATAGAAATTTATGACTAGAGAGTGTATAGTGTTAATTTACTCAGGGTCAGTATTAGAGGCTTTGTTATACTTTCTCAGACTATCTAAGCTTTAGTAGATACAGTACAGGACATTGTAGTCTTCTAGTAGTTTAGGGTGGGTGGCTTACTTGTGTTACTTTCTAGTTCTGAGTAGTCTAAGCTACTTGCTGAATCTGAACTTAGGGTTACTGTGGATGGTAGTAGTATAGAGAAAGTAAATACAGCTTCTCTAGTTAACAGAGGGGCAACTATAGTAGCTTCTAAAGATACCTAGTATTAGGGGAAACAAGACCTGGTTATATATAGTTAGGAAGAGAGCCAAACTTGCTTCAAGACTATAGTAGTGTGTTTAGAAAGGCTAGAGAGCCTTACTAACAGTAGGGAGTGTTTAGAAAGGCTAGAGGAACCTTACTAACAGTAGGAGACATTCAGGAAGGTTGAGAGAACCTTACTAACATGTAGTACAATAAAGACTACTTTGTTAATGTTAAAAAAAAAGTAGAACAGTACTAGGGAAGTACTGAACACTGTTACAAACAAGTTCTGTTAAGTTCTGGGTTTACTTTATTATAGTCAGAAATAAGAACTAGTCTATATATATGTAAGAGCTTACCTTTGTTACAGTCAGGAATAAGAACTAGTGTAACAAAGGTGAAAGATTGAAACTATATATACTAGAAATGAAACAAAGGTGGCTCATACCTAAAGGGGAAAACAATACTAAAGAGAAAAGGAGAGTGTATACACTTAAGAATGAAGAGTATGTGACTCAGACAATAAGGAAACATAGTGTGAAGACAAAAGAGGAAATGTGTGTAGCTCTAGGGTCCACACTAAGGAGGTCTAGGCTTGGGAGAAGGTCTAGGTTCAGAAATGTGGTTCTGCACCAGGAGGGGTACAGAACAGTATAGAAGCTGTTGTAAGCTGTAGAGTAGGCTTACAATAATATACATTAATATACCTTTTGTATAAATTATAAGGTAACAATAGTAATTATTACATTATTATATTATAAATACAACTCTTTCTTTAAGATTATAATTTAAATATAATACAAGTATAACACTTTAGGTTGTTATACAAAGTTAGTATAATACATGTAATAGACTTTATTCATCTCTAGTACTTATGTAGTCTTTATATACATTAATATGTCTTATTTAAACAGTGCAATTCAATTACAAGCCTTACAATTACTTTATAATGTATAAACAATACATATGTTACTTTACAAAGTCTAAATTACAAGAAATGTGACTTTTTCCTGATGTCAGAGTTCAAGAATGCTTTTGGCATCAATGTTATTAAATATTTGAAGGTAGTGAGTCTTGCAAAACATTGTCAGCTCTCACTTTACTTTCATATTGGTACTGGCCACTAGATCCCTCCCACTTTAAATTCTGACACGGACTTCTATATGACAGTGCAATACTTCTTCCTCTAACTTGCACATTCCATGAACAGATTGTTCTTGTTTAGATTAGTTCCTTTTTCATATATCTGCATTTCCCGTCATTTTCTCGTTCCTAAAAACTCTATGTGTCGAGAGCTAGTCATGAAAGGTACAAGGCATTGGAAGTAAGGATTTATAGATTGCTGTTACTGTTGCACTGCACTGCAAAGCAATACTGAGTCAAGACGAGTCAGCAATTACATAATCCATCCGTGGTATATTTGAAGTAGCTGTCCGCCTGCCGTCTTTGCTTTGCTTCGTACTACGACGTGCTGCCTGCAAAGAAATGATACCTCGAATATAGTCTCAGTCCCCGCCATTCAGCAGCATATCTCCTTTTTCTCTCTCTTACCTGATATTTTCTTCCCTTTCCTTTTCCTCCCCCACCCCTTCCTTCTATCCCGCATTGCATGTTCGGGGAGTCCGAGTCCGAGAGCCCACGCACGGGGAGCCCTTGGGATGGTTTTCTTGTCAAGTCCGATCCTGCATCTCCTGCTGTTGAGCCAGTAAGGAGCCCGAGGATTGTTCCGAAACTCGTGCCGGAAGTCGAGGAGGTACGTCGCTATGAAAGAAGTACGATGAGAAAGTGTGAGAGCTGAGTTACGACGCACGTTCGCAGGGCAATATCGAGTACAAGTTGCGCCTCCTCAACCCTTCCATGGAGCGATTTACGCGTCTCGTTACGCAGCTCAAGTGGCGCTTGCTCGAAGGCGGCGGCCAGGCATATTATGAGCTGGGTGTAGCTGATTCTGGGCAACTGGTCGGCCTCTCTCGAACGCATCTTGAGCAGTCTCTGCAGACACTGGAAGAGATGGCCGGTGAAATCGGTGCTTCTGTCATTGTGGTGAAAGAGATCGAAGTCCCTCCGGCGGTAGTGGAGGCCGTGAAGACTTCCGGTAGTCGCGGCAAGATTGCTGACGGTGCGATGCGGATGAATAAAGTGCGCGTGTCGGATTATGCCGAGACGCCGCCATTGAGCGTAGGTGCTGAGGAAGAGTCCGAGCTTTCTGCACTTGAGGGGGATGACGAGTCGTTATTTGGAACGTCGCCTGCGCGCCTTTCTCCCGGCGTTTTCGTGTCCGATCGGATTAGTGTTCCGAGTTCTCGGAGAGTAAGCTCGAATGATCAGTCCTATGACTCGGCAGCTGGGGACGATTATGTCGACATTGAGATCTCCTCCGTTTACAAGCCGCGTCCTCACCGACGTCGCACACCGACGCCCACAGCGACACCTCCTAGAGTCAAGCGAGCCCCATCCGACGATGTGTTCTGTCTTGATCTTACTGTTCTTCATGCTCCGAGTTTGCCTATGGACGTCCCAAACGGAAAGAGTAACCACTCTCCGCGATCGATGGAAGATAAATGGAAGAACAAGGACCTCCGACGAACTTTGCATACTCAAATTCCTCGACTTATCGTACAGGATGACGGGCAAAGTGATGTGGATAACGAGTTTCCGTGTGCTGCAGGTGTTGATACGATTGGTACGAGTGATCACTTGAAGGCGTTGGATGACCTTGAGATGGCCGCTGCGCTGTTCAGCTTCAACGGTAATAACGATCACAGACGCAGGAGCCAGAAGGAAGAGCCTTCTCGATGTCCCTCCCTTTCTCCTAGCTCTCGTCCTAGCTCGAATAGCTCTTCTGCTTCATCGGAGACTGTGACCAGCCTATTCGCAAAGGATCTCAAGGATGACGAATCCGACATCCAAGGTGATGATGACGAAAACGACGATAAGGAAAATGATAACGAGACCGAGATTGAAAACAAGTCGACCTGCAGCGACATCATGCACAACGGCATTCTCACACCAGATGACCCAACCGAACGAAGATACATCGTCGAAGCGCTCGTCGTGCGCAAGATGTCTCTTGAAGAGGCGTTTCTCGATTTCGTTAATATCTAAAGATCTCTCGTCTTCTTGAACGTGTTGATGTCGTCTTGCATTTCGCTCTTGTTCCGCCTTCTGGGTTTGGTCGTTACTCTTACGTATATTTTCGGCCGCCGACCTTCGAGAGCACTTTGCGTACACCCCTCGCCTTTGGTTTGCTGAGCCTTCGCTCTCCCTCTTTGCCAGTTCGTCGGCAGACAAACTTTATTCATGCAGCATCGTATGGAAACTGAGTGATTCTATTTTCTTTCGACTGCTTCAGCTGCTTCCATTACCTAGCTTGTCAATCTACATGTAAGTGTATAATGGTTCGGGTTCGCACTTGTCCATCGAAGTCCAGACTATTTCTAATAGTAGACAGGTGCTGTGCTATAACAGACACTGGAATACAAATACAAGTCTTATTTGTGGTTTTCCCACGCAGAAGGAAAACTTGAGATTACTGAGAGCAGGGACTATGTAAGTAACAGAGGACGGATGCATACAGCATTTATAAACAAGTTGAATTAAGTAAATAGGTGGTTAATTTGTGTCCAAATTAGGGTTGGCAACTTGTTTATAGCCAGTTAAAGACTTAATTACAGGTTTGGCTCTAGCATTTCTAATTTTGCCCTACTATTGTGACTAAGAGGGGGATGGCCTTTGTATGTTGGTTCAGTAGTTAGTTGTTAAGAAATGCAGAACTCTATTATTGAGATCAAATCAAAGGTAATTGGATATTAGTATTGTATAAATTTGTATAGGTTAACCAAGGTTAAATTTTTATAAGAGTCTTAACCCAGTGTTATAATATCAGATGCATAATTAAATAAAAAGAAGAACCAGGCACAAAAATGAACTCTTTCATACATTGTATGCATTTATTAAATACATTACACTTTTAATAGTAAAAAGTAATCTGTACCCAGGTGTATATGTGATACTTACAAACACAACTTTTCCAGAGTCTACATAGTAGTTGTACCTGTACAAATAGATACAGTATACATCTCATATCTTCACACTAGATAAGATCTTACATATTAGGTAAGACTCATAGTTGTAAGGCAATATTATCTATTTGTGTACAGTGAAACCTGTCAATACACTAGTACCTGCTAAAATTATTTAAAAATTCATGGCTAATTCCACCCCTCATTTGTTACTTTACTCATGACTATATTTAAAAATATACACATTCATACAATTATTATTATTATTAATAAACAAATACTCTATTATTAAAACTACTAATAATTCTTATAAATAGTTATAATAATACTTAAGACTATTTATAATAATATAAGATTAATAAGTACAATACATTCTACTTATAATAACTGTTTTAAAAATATGAATGACTATTGTTTAATAATATAATGTTTGTTTTTAATAAAAGTAATGACTATTATTTAATAATACAAACTAGAAATGTATTATTATCTTGTTTACAATGTTTGTTTTTAATAAAAGTAACTTTATTTAAAACACTGTGCTCTAGGAAGCTGGCCCTGTAAGTACATCAGTCTGCATCTCTCTAACACCAACAGCGTGGAGGAAGCTGCAAATTGTTGCTTGCTGTTCTGCACTGTATGCATTGAAGGTGATACCAGTGGGGAGGGTCAACTCACTAACAGATCCGTTTGTAGTCGGGAGAGAATTGTTTGCAACGTCGGGCAGTACCGTCCCTTGACGTCACAGGCTTTCTTGAACAAGTGCAGCTGATACAAAATCAATAAGCATTGTTGCTGTTGAAGCATCTGAAAGACATACAGTATCTATGTATGAGCCTGCAGGTAACAAGGCTGGACTGCTTGGCCGAGAACCATGCCCTGCTGTCTCTGTTGACGACCAGACAAAATGAT
>NW_006760386.1:4292009-4296098 GCF_000271605.1 Fomitiporia mediterranea MF3/22
ATTAAGCATTAAGCATTAAGGTGTGAGATTGAGAATATGCTTAATTAAAGGAAATTTTGGGTTATGTGACAGTACAGATCATGACCCAGAGAGAGCCACTTTTTGTACAGGCCACCTCCATTTTGTAAAATAAATGCATAATGTAATGAAAACCACTATTAAAACTTATTGTTCATCATGTCTGAGGAGCTTGGATGTGTACAGAACCCAGATGGAACACTCAAGGATGTGCTAGTGAAATTGTTTTCACTTATTCTAGAGAAGCTTCTTCTGTCAATCTCTCAGCTCTGCTTCCAGATATTCATGCTTCTACTAGTATTCATCCACAAACAAGTACAGTTAATGATACATCTCTACCAAAGGATCCTGCCCATAGTAAAGCACTGAAGTTGAAGCATTAAAAGCTATGTGGAGGCTGTCCAATTGCTTTCAAAGCTTAATACACTCTTTCAGAGTAAGATTAGTACTGAGTTTACTAAGGCTAGAGCACTTTTTCCAAAGCTTACAAGAAACCTATACAAGAAAATAAATAGTTCTCTTAAACAGACTGATATTTGGTTGTTTTTTAAGTAGACAATGTATTATTGAGTTATGTACTACAAATAAGGAAATTTTATTACTTTACTTAAGCTACTGTCAACAAGCATAACCTCTTATTAAGTATGGCCTCACCTGTCCACAGTAGGTTATGCTTAATGACAGGTTTCACTGTATTAGATTATAGCAGTTATACAATTATCTAATAGGGTAAGCTAAAGTTCATTAAATTGATGGATCTAATAATATCCTGATAAGTAGAGTCTGTAAAGGTTTACCCATTTATGTGCTAGTATCTATAGATAGTAATAATGTTAATACTTTGTATTGTGTACTGTGTTAAGCTTAAGGTGTGTGCTACAATTCTATCAATCATGTGTGTATAGTGAATTGCCTACTATTAGAGTTGTTACAGAAGTATATTAAGCTGTATTAATACTGTAAATTATTGTTTGCTTCTCCTACAGATTGAGCAAGCCAACTAATAAGTGGTTTGACAACTCTCATGGATTGTGACCTCAACAACCTAAGACCTCTATTCTAGGGTAAAAATGGTGAGCCTATTGTAATGTTTCACAAAAAATAGTCTTAAGTAAAAGATAAAGACAAGAATGATGTTACACAGAACTTGAAAATTGTAAAAAGGCTAGACAAGGGAACTTATGCTTGTGTAGGGGTATGTTTGAACTTCCTCCATCTGACCATGCTTAGAATGTATGACTATTCAATTCAATGTATGGTTTTATTAGGTTGTTGTGTGAAACAACATTATATAAGGCAAGAATCTAGAATTTACTACCAAAGTGACCAAAAAAATAGAGACCCTAGACAGTAGAATACAACCTACAGATGAAAACAAAAAAGCTAAGGAATATGTGTTCAACAAGATTAAACTTTTGGCAGGACTAGCTTATAGAAATGTAGTGTGTCTATAGTCTTAATCCTAACACAAGTATGAAATGGCCAATTATTTACAGATTAAATACTATAGAGCATTTGAGAATCATTATTCATGGGTCACCATTCTTGAGTATACAAAGGGATAGGATCTCTTTTATTGCCTACTAGAAAGCAGAGGCTTCTCAGAGAGGATTGTGACTCATTATATAAAGTGTGTGTGATTGTGGACTATCTTTAAGACTGTACTCATACTTATCTTGGATCTGAAGGCAGATGTTTGAAGCTGTTACTTATCTTCATTCAAAGAAAACAATACACAGAGATTTAAAGTGAGTTAGTACTACAAAATAAGAGTGATTGTCAACAGAGCCTTATCATGTATTCTGCCAGACCAGAAAACTTCCTTATTAAAGATAAATGTAGCACTTTTACTAAGGATAGGATTCTGCTTAGCAACTTTGGATTGTAACTATATTTTAATCTGCTAGTAAAATGTAGATTAATAACCTCTTTCAGTACAAAGTATAGTGAAAATATGAAGGAGATCTACTTTATAGAACCCCTGCCTTTATTACCCTAGAAGTCTTCAGACTAAAAGACAATGAAAAATACTCAGAGAGGGTTAATATATAGTTACTCAGGTATGTATTTAATCTGTACTCATTTGAAAAGATATGTATAACTTTTACAGCTGTTTGCAAAAATATTAGCTATAGTATAGTAAAACAATCAGTATCACACTAAGAACCAAACATCACATACAGACAATCATAGTGATCAATTCCAAACATCCACATGGCTCATAGAAGTGTCTCTCAAGAACACTCAACTATTCTGTATTACAATAGTTTACAACCAGAACTGTAAACTTGTACAGTCTTAGAATGGACTTATACAAGCTGCTCACTTTATAGGACATACAGATCATGTACATATTACAGGCTCAGAACACAAGTTGTGTCACAGTAAGTAGCTTAGTAAACCATTACATTATTATTGCCTGGATCAAAGTACTACAATCTTCTAATCAGATAGGACATTAGGGCAATCAAGTAATGATCTTAGGAGATAGCCAGAATCTCAGAATTCTCTACACTTTGTCTGTACTGATCAGATAGTAACAGTATGTAAACCTTCTACTTCTTTCAATTTAAATCTTGCCTTTCCTTTTGTATAACATTCCTTATGGCCAGAACACAGATTACTTAAATTTCTTTATACAATTTTCACTCCATTTTGTTCTAACCTCTGGCAAAAGGTTCTCTTATTTGTTCATGTATTTTTCGTTATTTTTCTTTTGTTCAACCCTGACATTTCCCTGTTAGTACTATACTTTTCCAGAACTCAGAAAACTATAAATACAGTTACTCATGTACTAGTTACAGGGGGAATTAAGATAGTTCACTCATTAATTTAGTTCTTGTCTTTTGTCTCAAAGTCCTCTAGTGTAGGGCATAGTCTTAGTCTTACTTGTTTCTGTATTACTCTACTTGTTGTGTGCTTTACAAGTGTATGTTCTGTTCTTCACATTTCCCTTCCAAGGTTGCACCTGTGCTGGAAGAACCTACATCTGTTCAGAACCACTCTAGTCTTATAGGGCTTGTAGTTTAACTCCCCTTGAATTTATTGACTCACCTGTGTTCTTCTCTAGACACATTACAGGAGTTTCAATAGTTTACATGATTTTTTTTCACAAAGTTGCAAAATACAGAAAAAGTACTATAACTCACTCAAATCTTGATAGAATTACTTTACAGCCGTTTTCAAAATTGTTGTCACACGTGTGATTTGTGATTTTCGTCACACTAAGTACACTCAAATACAAAATCTACTATAATTCAACTAATACCTAACCAAATTACATGATCTAAGTTGTAAAAATTATATTTTTAAATTATCTTTCAAATTCCAGAAAAAAACAAAGTAAATTTGGCAACATTTGAGTAAGATACAATACAATATGTGAGTTTTCCCTATATTTCTTGTATATGAGTTTTCCTGGCCCCAAAATTGATTGTACAATACTATAAGCTAATCTAAATAATGAATATTACTTTATTATTAATTTACATATTGAATTATAACTAGGGTACAGAGTATACATATAAGTATAATACATATTTAAGTTTGCTAAAAATGAGCATTTTCCCCTAACCTCTCTACAGTCAGGGAAGCTTCTCCTGAGTACTATTTATGTTTATAAATTCATTCCAAATAAATTAGACTAGTTTTAAGCACTTTTAATAGTTTTAGCATGGATTTCTAGTCTAGATTAAGTAGTAAGTCATTATTATACATATTACTTTACAGTTGTTTTCATAAATATAGTTGCACATGAAAATCACATGATTTTTGTCACATCAAGTACCAAAACACAAAAAAACTCATATCTCAGCCAAAACTCAACGAAAATGTGTGGAATAAGTTGCTAAATTCATTGTTTTAGAATATCTTTCATATACCAACAAGAATGAAGAAAATTGAGTAAAAATTGAGTGAGATACAGTACAAAATATGGATTTTCTTTGTATCTCTCATTTTAATTTTTTCCTTACCTCAAAACCAGACATTTAAGCCTGGAGAACTGTTTATTACAGTTGGATATACTAATACTTAATTTATATACTAGCTTTTCTGTAAATTAACCATTCA
>NW_006760386.1:4298245-4299130 GCF_000271605.1 Fomitiporia mediterranea MF3/22
TAATTAAAGTGTCTATTTGAAGCAATCTTTAAAAAACATGAATTTATGTCAAATAATCACTGAATTCTGTGCAGAATTGAGTGAGAAATAGCTATTTTTTTGTTTTGTTTACTTTTGTGACAAAAAATGATGAATCATCAAGTGTGACAATACTTATGAAAAAGGCAGTAAAAGAACCTTTCCTGAGTGTAGAGAGGTTAGAAGAAAATGCTCAATTTTACCAAACTTAAATATGTACTATACTTATATGTATACTCTGTACTCTAGCTATAATTTAATATTTAAATTAACAATAAAGCAATATTCTTCATTTAGACTAGTTTATAGTATTGTACAATCAGTTTTAGGGCCAGGAAAACTCATATACATGAAATATAGGGAAAACTCACATATTGTGTTGTATCTTACTCAATTTTTGCTCATTTTACTTTATTTTCTCAAGAATATGAAGACACTTTAAAAGTATAATTTTTTACAACTTAGATCATATAATTTGGTTAAGTATTAGTTGAGTTATAATAGATTTTGTATTTGAGTGTACTTAGTGTGACGAAAATCACAAATCATACATGTGACAATATTTATGAAAATGACAGTAAGAATACAGTTTGAGGCTGAAAAAAATTTATTATGTAACTGTGGGGGGAACTAGAGTAAAATAGTCAGTTTTACACATTTTAGCCCTCTCTCAATAAAACAGAATAAGCAATTTATTCATTGTAAATTTAGTATGTAAATTAATATTAAATGTATCTGACTAGAATAAACAGTTTTCTAAGCCTATATGTTCAGATTTGCAACTAGGAAAAATTATACAAGGAAAAACAGCTAAAATTTATGTATTTGTCAGCAACAGTGTAGAGGGGACCCAAAGGCTCAGCAAGG
>NW_006760386.1:4299251-4312025 GCF_000271605.1 Fomitiporia mediterranea MF3/22
GGGAATGTCAAAGATAAAGGTACAAAGAATGAAGGGATGGACAAAGGGTAAGAGACCATAGAATGAACAGAGAATGAAGGAGTGGTCAAAGGAATGGAATGATGAAGTAAGGAAGGGTAGTGGTAAGAGTCAGCATGCATATAGTCTATAGACAGTACCCCTGAGGGACAGAAGTCCTGAGTTCTGGTACAGAAGGGTGTGGAACCCTTGGAACTGAAGGTAAGAGAGCAGAGGATTGTAACAGTATTTCAGTTTTCACAAGACAAAAAAAAGAGATAATTAAAAACTAATTTGATAAATATATTCTACTATTAAAAACATAAATTTAGCAACTTATTTAAAGTAATTCTATCAAGATTTGAGTTATAGTACTTTTTCTGTATTTTGCAACTTTGTGGAAAAAAATCACATGAACTATGCTACAGCCAATATTTTTGCAAACAGCTGTAATAGGGCAATTACTTATAATTTGTTTACTGCCAATAAAGTTTATGAGCTCATCCTGGTTCATAGAAAGAGCTGACACAGTCCTGAAATACCTACAGTATTGATCATTACTAATGAGCACATTAAGGAGTATATATTAACCAATCATCAAGTTTGCAATATACCAGACTCAGGTGGGTAATATCCAAGGGAGACATAGAAAAGTTGTCATTAATCAGGCAATCACTATAAATAATAGGACAGGAGATTTTACACTGTTGTTTGAATGTCAATCCTAATAACAGGTTGTCTACAAAGGAGATTCTAGAGAAGAGGGTCAGACTTCAAACAGTAAGTATGTATAATAATGATACCTATTTATTTTTTCCATTCAGTGGTTTGAGAACTCTGACAATACATCTTAGAGCAACAATACAATAGATAAATGGAAAAGGGGCTTGATGCATGCTTATTCAGAAGCCCAAAAACAATTAAATATGAAGCAGTCTGAGAAGAACAGTGGTGACAATACAACAAATTCTAGAACATCCAAAACAAGCAAGAGGGAAGGAAGGGGAAATGAATAGAGATAGTAGTAAATTTATGTTCAAATCAAGAAATTCCAGTAGCTCTTCTAGTTCCATAAATGATCATACTATGTAATGGCCTACTGTCCTGGAATTACCTACACACAGTTACCACCTCATAAAGTATACTGTCTATATTGTTATAACACAAAGCTGTGCTACCTAACTCTTATAAGGTAGAGGACACTATAGAATCTGAGTAGAATGTGGTATTGAACTAGTATGTATTACCCAGAAAACAATATAGAATCTAAGAATTAATTAGAAAGACTTTGCACAAAATAAAGGACAAAATTATTTACCTCTGAGTCAGTACAATGTGGTATTGAGCTGTGGTGGAACAAACACAACAAAGGCTATATGTGCAACTACCAAAATGAGATGACCAATCTGAAACCGTCTGCTATACATTCAAGGTCCAAGGAAGAATATAAGATGAGTAATATATCATTGTTGCATGTTTAGCATACAGCTCAACTAACTAATTGTGTATTAAGCACGTGTAATTTCAAATAGGTCTCAAAGACCTACAACATCTATCCCAGGAGTCAGGCTGGGACAAAATCAATGAACCCAGGCATGAAGGTTATAAAGAGGGGAGTAACACACAGCAGACATTGATGACTACAGACTCGGAATGCAAAGGCAAGTAATCTTACACTTTCTTACTCCCTTCACATTGAGGAAGTGCCATGAAAACCTTTGTGGATAATCCAGCCAAAAAAATGGGTATAGACATAAATTTCTGTATTGTTTAATACTGTATTCACTATGGAAAAGGCCTACTTTATTATATATCACTACTTTGGTTCTTAAACAGCATAGTTGTTTTATTAATAGAAAATTCTTAAGATTCAAGTCACTTCTATTACAATAATGCTGCATTTGTATTTCCTCATTTCCATAAAGTCCTTTGTCAGTAGACATGCTGTTTAGCATCGAGGTAATAATTACCCATATGATGTTGCAAATGCGGTTCCTTCGAACCACTACTAACTGTTTCAACCCCTAATGCAAAGATTTGAGAGTGAATTCAACCTGCTCGTTGAACGCTTCTTCTGAAAACGCGACATGTTTCGGTTTCCAGCCTACTGTTTCTGCACAGACACCTCGAGTATTGACGTTCGATGCTAGAATTCTAAAGGAATAACAAAATAAGTTGAAGCATACACACGCAAAAGCCATTAAATTGTTTATCATCCGCACCGATTGAGCAGGTTCAGTCCTTCAGGCGAAATCGTAGCAGGTTTAGATGAGTCAACAAGACCTTGCTTGTTCAATTCACGAGCAAAGCGTTCTGCGATGCCTTTCCACTCAATGAGTGTAGTACTCGCTATGTAATAGCGCTCGTAAGGATTAGTTGAAGGTCTGGTCGACAGAGCATCGAGAGCAAGCTCGAAAACTTTGTCGAACAAAGAGACGACATCCACAAGATGAACCTAAAATATGACGCGTCAGTTTTAAAAAAAGCATCTTGCTCAAGTAGTGCACCAGGAGACTTACCCATTCGGATCGGTTGCTTCCTTCGCCGATGTAATAAACACGTTTCTGCTTCAAGTAGTCGGCAATAGCTAGTCGAAATATAATCGAATTGCGCTCGATTGGGCCAGTGGATTTGCCATAAACACCAGACGGGCAGATAATGAATGAGTTCACAACTCCTGCTTCAGAAGCTTTCAATAATCTAGAATAAAGAGCAAATGAATTTGAAGGAAATTATAATACTGATTTGCAAGGCTACTACGAACGGTATGTCAACTTGACCATGGATCATTGAAATTGAGAGCGCGAATGTCTTCCTCTGAGTCCTAGTTCAACGAGGATGCATTAGATTAGGATAATTGGTAGCAAACTGAAATAATCTCACAGTCCAAACTTTGCCAGTTGTATTGAATTTCCCGTCTCCAGAATTATCCGTGAAGATTAAAATCCCGCTTGTGTGAATCAACGAACCAATAGTCTTTCCTTGTGCTTTCCTGACCCTTTGGCCCTTGAGAAGTGCATTCAACAGATCGACGCTGTCGCAATCGGCAACATTGATGACGATATCAGCCTCCGCGCTGAGTTTTGTTACAAGCTCGTGATCATTGAGAGATCCAATAACCGGTTCGACTCCGATTGCACGGAACTTATCAGCAACAGAAAGCGAACGAGAGACAGGAGTCGTCTCTGAATGCCTTGTAAGTTGAGCAATATTGTCTGGGATGCCGGTCGTGGACATCCTAATGACAGTGTTAAACTTCACATCAGGATAGCAAGGACAGAGCCTAAATTACTAGAAATTAGCAATAAACTCGTTCGGTTTGCACAACAGACGACTAGAACATACCCCCGATGTAGCCCGTTGCTCCAGGAACAAGTACATTAGTAGCCATAGTGGATAAGTAGGGGTCGATGACTGAGTGCTTGAATCTCATCCCACCCGTTTTTATCTACTTTCGAATCAACTTGGTGCATTACTCATCATTCGCTTGAAATCCTTACTCAGCAAACTCTGATGACGATATGGATTTATGCAAAGCTGATGATTAGAGCCCATATATTCTACATATAGACATTAGTACCTATAGGAATGCAGCTACGGATTATGCACATAAGAAGAAGAGCGACGGACAGGTGGTGCATAAATTCCATACATGGATATTATTCCTCCTGATCGTAGGTATAGCAGTACTTATCATTTCAATGATTTCAAAGTTAACTCAACCTGCTCGCCAAATGCCTCCTCCGAAAACGAGATATGTTTCGGTTTCCAGCCCAATGCTTCTGCACGGAGACCTCGAGTATTAACATTTGACGCTAGGATACTGAAAGAAACGGTGGAATAAGTTGAAGCGAACACCAGTCAATTTGTGCTTCATTCTCTCACTGATTGAGCGGATCTAAGGCTTCAGACGAAATCGCAGATGGTTTAGACGATTCGATAACACCCTGCTTGTTCAATTCACGGGCAAAACGCTCTGCAGCGTCTTTCCACGGAGTGGCAGTAGTACTCGCTATGTAATAGTGTTCGTAAGGACTGGTCGTAGGCGGAGTTGATAATGCATCGAGAGCAAGCTTGAAGACTTTGTCGAACAAAGAAACGACATCTTCAAGATGAACCTAAAATGCAACTCGTTAGAACAACTAGTACATGGAGTGAACCAATAGACTTGCCCATTCGTGTCGGTTACTTCCTTCCCCAACGTAATAAACACGTTTCTGCTTCAGATAGTCGGGAATAAGCAATCGGAACAGAACTGTGTTGCGCTCGATAGGGCCCATGCATTTTCCGTAGACTTCAGATGGGCAGATGATGAATGAGTTCACGACTCCAGCCTCCGAAGCTTTTAGTAATCTAGAATGAAGAACAAATTAATTCGAAGGGTGTGCGCATGTTGACGTTTGAAGAAAACCACGAACGGAACGTCAACTTGACCATGAAGCATTGAAGTCGTAATGGCGCGAATATCTTCTTCGGAATCCTAGATTGGCACAAACACATTAGACTAAGATAAGCACATAGTAGACAAAAAAAGTGATCCTACAGTCCAGACTTTGCCATTGGAATTAAACTTCCCCTCTCCAGAATTATCCGAAAAGATCTTAATCCCGCTCGTGTGAACAAACGAACCGATAGGCTTTCCGTGTGCTTTCCTGCACTTTTGGCCTTCAAGAAGTGCATGCAATAGATCGACGTTGTCGCAATCAGCAGTATTGATAACGATATCAGCCTCTGCGCTGAGTTTCGTAACTAGCTCATAGTCATCGAGAGATCCGATAATTGGTTCGACACCAAGTGCACGGAACTTGTCGGCAATGGAAGACGAACGGGTAGTAGCAATTGAGCCCAAGTCGATATTTTTCTGCTTCGCAAGTGATATAGCAAGGTCCGTGACGCCGGTTGTGGACATCCGAATAACAGTGCTGAACTTTACATCGGGATATGCCTTGACAAGGGAAGCGAGGACAGAGCCTAAATTAAGACAGCACATCTCAATCAAATCGTTTTGTAGGCACGTTATGATGAACAGTACACACCTCCAATGTAGCCTGTTGCTCCGAGCACAAGTACTTTAGTGGTCATCGCAGGTAAGTGGTCGACGACTGAGTATTGGAGTTTCTCCCGCCTTTATACAGTTCGTTCACGAACCTTAAATTAATCGATTACTCATCATTTGAAATCCTTACGATGACAACATGGGATTTATGCAAAGCTGATTTATAGAGCTTACAAACTCTACGTATACATGACAGAGTCCATAGCAGCACGGCTACTACAAAGTAAGCAGATTAGACAACGCACAACGATAAACTGCACGCTTACTTTTAAGATAGATAGCATACTTGTTCCTTAACAGTGGGTGACAATAAGAATATCCGGTGGACGTTGTTCCACAAACATTCCGAGTTCTGGAGATCCAGCCATAGATAAAGGGAAGTATTAACTATATGCCCTATAAGCCATCCCAGGGTAAACGCCCTCCAAATATCCCTCTGGTTCTCACTCGTCTCCCACCACTGTCTCCATCTTCTATAACTTTGTCTGTGTCGGCATTTGGACACCACTCCAGCAGCTCTGACATCTCTGGTACTCCAACATGATACGGATGCACCTTGTTATGTACGTTCTGTGCATGTTGTTTGGCTAGGAGAGAGCCATGGCACCTGTAAAGGTCCAGTGTATAGGGTAAGTATCTGTGTGTTTGCTTTTCCAGTGTAGGGTCATGTAAGGATTTGATTTACTGGTTCGTATTTTATTACTACTACATTGCTGATTGTGTCAGATCATTGTACAGTGGGACCCACAAGCACATATATTCTCATTGTAGTTAGTTACACTTCCTCCTCATGTATCTACACGTGTATACCCCTATAAAAGACAGTATTGACTGCTGGGTAAAGGGGATTCTTTTCCCCTGACCCCTTGCTCAAGTACTAGGTTATCCCAGTCAGTAGTTGAGTGAACTAAGGGTGATTAGAATTCTCTTGTGAGGAACAGTGAGTTTCCTTACATATTTTTGACTGTACCCACCTAGCACTGAAACCTCTTGCTGGACACTGAGGAACTGAAGGGTCTGATCAACCCTAGGTCTCCCTTGTTGTCTAGTACCCATCAAGAATTTTTAGTGAGTAAAGTTACGATTTTCGAGTAGAAACAGAGACTACTTACTGGATTGGCCCCTAGTAGGTTCACAATGCTTCAGAACACTACAGAATGCTTCTAGAACACATTAACACATATTAATATGGACTAGTGCTGGATATACTGGAGGTTTGCATTGATCGGATGGGTTGAGGACCAGGCATCTGTGACAGTGAAAAGGAACAAACAGGTGCACATCAAGTTTACAGACAATGGACAACAAGATTACCCATTAGTTATTGATTACAATGTGGCTGCTGAGTCTTGACTGACGATTCCCAGAGGGTACCCAAGTCTGGATATCAATACTAACATGCTAGGAAGTAAGTCCTTGTCCCTTGTGGGCTGGAGGCAACCTAATGAACTTATCCCAGGTGATAAGTCCTTGTCTACACAAGGCTGGAGGCACCCTGATGAACTAGTACATACCAATAACATAGAACTAAGGCATGTAACTGTACTAGCACATATAGTTAGTCAAATGTGTACTGTAGAGCAGAAACCAGTGAGTACTCACACTACTGGGCTTGCAGGAATAGTAAATAGTAGTACAAAGAGTGGAAACACTCAGGTGATTAGATTCGAGTATTTGTCCAATCGAGTACAGAAGGTTGAGTTTGAGGATTCAACTTACTGAGTACAGGCAATTAAGCTTGAGGATTTGCTCAATCAATTTCAGGCTACCAAGTTTGAGGATTCACTTGATAGAGGACAGGCAATTTGGTTTGAGGATTCACCAAGTCAATATAGAGAGCTAACAGCAAGCATTGAGGAATTTGCAAGCTAGTACAAGAGTTACAGAGTGTATATAGTCAGTGTTAGTGAGAGTGTGGATAAGTATCTAGTGAGCACACTTACTTCAGAATGGAAACACATTAACAACAGTGATGTAGAGGGTAATAAGACATCTAAGACCCTTTTAGGCAGTAAAGAAAGCAGCTAGGACTCAAAGGACAAGAGTAACAGACAAGGCTAGGAGAGCCAGGCATCAGAATTACAGAGATCTGATAAGGAACAAGATTTCCAGAAGGCAAGTAAGACCTTCAGACACATTGCAAGAGCCAGAGCAATTAAGATAGACATAGGACATGTTAGCCCATTCCACAGTTCAATAGACATTGAAGATTTGAATAAGAGAATGTACAAGTTTGAAGGAATGTATCAGGAAGAGGAGAAAGCAACTCCTTCATCAAACAAGAGTAGACTCAATAGTATAGTAACAGAAAAGTATGAAACGCTTCAGGCAGGCTACAGAACAAAAGCCAGACATGCTATAGTACTCACAGACAGTAGAGATCATAACTATTGATCTAAGAGTGTAGAAGAAACACTCAAGAGTCCAGACAAACGATTGCATTTACAGAAAGCAAAAGGAAAGTGTAAAGTAAAAGGAATACACAAAGTACAAGGAACAGAACGAAAACTGGAACTGTTAAGCATTCAATATGATTGTGAAATTGATTCAGACTATCCAAGCAAAACAGACATTACATTGACAGAACAGTACTTTGAGGATAGCAAAAGTGAGTACATATTGGAACTACAAGGATCAGTACTTGATCCAGAGGGCAAAAATCAAGCATACACCCACAAAATCAAGTGTTTAACCTTATACATGGCAGATATCAACTATGCATTACACAGGAGCAATGTACAGGAGTACTACAATGGATACAACACCCTAGCCAGGTCTAGGAATAAGAAAGAAAGCAAAATACCTGGATATATACAGTCTCAAATGGAAACATCAAGTTTTTCAGGACATCAGAGTATCCCTTACAAAAATAAAAGGAACAAACAATCCTATAGCAATACTTCACAATTGAAAGCAGTCTCAGGTAAGGCATACACTAGTAGTATTAGTGAGAACAATATTAATTCAGAGTGTAGCAAACTACACAGTTCAAAGCCACATATCAAGCACAGCAAGCATAAGAATAGCTCAAGCAGTAGTTCAAGAACAAACAATAGACACAGGCATACAGTGTAGAAAGGATTCTACAAGACTACAGATACACATGGTACATGGAAAGGACTAGGAAACACACATACAACCATTGTTTCAAGGAATCTAAGACACTACAGGTGTAAGGCAACACATACATGAACACTTCAGAGCTACTATTACCAATTCTTAGAGCCACAAATCAAAACAACACTCTTAAGAAATACAGGTTGTTCACAGACAACAGGAATGCATACTAGGACATTAGGAAAGGACCTGAGAATGTTAGAAGATCAGAATATAACTAGCCAGATAGTATTATGGTTTACAAGGTAATACAAATAGTAAACTGTACAAGCAGGACAATCTATCAAGCATTACTAGACTATAAAATATGACTACTCTTGGTTACTGAGAAATATTTCAATCTAAACGATTCACACAGGTATTCTATTAAGTTAGAAGGCTACATCATGTATCAGAAGACAGACATTAGCACATTGAGCAAGGTAAAGTGCATATACATCAGGAATAAGATGATACCACTTCAGAATAAGTATCAGGCATGGAGATACATTAACAGCAATAGAAAGACACAGACATACACATACACAGTCGATTCTATTCAGTACAGGAAGGTATTCAAAAGTAAAGAACTGCTTCAGACAATTTCAGGATCAGGAGAATGTTCAGACATTCAGGTATATCAACTCTACAACAGTAGAACAGACATTTCCATCTTCAGGATTGAAGAAACAGTCAGTAATGAGTACAATCAAAGGAATTTGTATAGAACAACGTTCTATAAGGTACAATTGGATGTTACACTATGAAACTATTCAGTTCATGATGAAGAATTGTTCAGAAACATTGAGACCAGCTCAGACTACAAGGATATATTGTACAGAACACAGTTTCAGGAGAACATAAGGTATTACATTATGAAATACACTTTCAGACAGTTAGGATTCATTGGAATAGACTCAGGATACTTTATTAGACATAGAATGGACATCACAAGCACTCAAACAGATGTGCTAGCATGTATATACTCAGGATACATAGTAAGGATCATGTTATTCAAGCTACAGGATGACAATTACAATCTATAGGATGTAAAACAGTTACAATCTATGTAACATAAGGATAGTAAGACACTACTGAGATCAGGAACAGATATGTATTGTATGGAACAAAGTACAGAAGTTCAGAGGGTGACTTCAAGCCAGAGAACAGGTTTGGAACTCAGACAATCTGCTCAATCTGCTCAATCTGCTCAAATAGATTATCACACCACTTTAAGGGAAAGTAAAGGCAATACACATACAGTCAGCAGAGATCAGAGCAATAGTGAATTAGCAATGATTGAACAGACTATTCAAGCATTCAGGAATGATACTTTAATGCTACAGAAGGAAATAGAGCATTAGGAAGCTCTAGGACATTTATTAAACAATGATACAGTTCAATCTACTCTAGGAATGAGTAGCTACAATCAGTTTGAAGTACAAAATCACACAGAAGACCTCTCCAGACACTACAGATATGTTCTAGAACAGTACCAGACGTTTTACACTGAAAATAAAGTCATATTTCGACAAGAGGGCAAGAGGCACACACATTACATTGTATACACACTCTTTGAGCATACAATCATGTTTGAACACACATTTATCTTACATGGATTGCTACAGAACAATTTTGCAAAGGACTTTATAGTACCAGACAGTATCAGTACTACAGGAAACAGGACACACAATAGGTACATAAGGAAAGAATACATTGGCACAAGGACAAGGACACAGAAAGACAGGAAGTCAGCACTAGAGCACATTGATCCACACATGGATTTGCCAAATAAACAGAGAATTGGTAGCATATACTCAGGACTTCAGGCAGCACTACTGTACATACAGACAGGACTTTTCATAGAGATACTTATGGAACAATACAGTATATAGATAGTTACAGTATTCAGGAAAGTAGAGAACACTACTTAGACATTTTGTGATGGAACATTACACCATGAGACATTGAAAGTATACTTGGACGATTCAGGAATCAAATCAATCAACTTACAAAGACACAAACGAGTCAAGACACAAGGAAACAGTATGAGAATACAGTAGGACATTCATTGCACACAGAGATACTGTGCATATACACACATATCTAGTAATATTAGGCTCATACATTACAATCTCATTGAGTTAGAGACAATATTTTCATTCAAGGATGAATATTACACTCTAGGTTGCACTCTACAATTAGTATCTAAACATCAGGCTCAACAGGATATCCAGTTTTGCATCACAGTTTGTTATTGCAAGCAAAAGAGTACACATTTGGACATATTCTACTAATACAAGTGTAAGGCATTACATTTGCAGGAACTAGTCTATTGGAAAAATTGAGGACATAGTAGAGGAATTTCGGAATACATCTCTACTACATGTTATTACATTACTATCCTACAGGAACAAGAATTTGCACAAGGTCAGCTAGAAGCCACAACACTAATACATTCTATTGAGGAAGAAGGCTATAGCTTTGTCAATCAGGGATTTACCTCTGTGCTTCCTGAAGATGTAGGAGAAGAGAATATTTGCAATTACTACACCACCAGAATTTCCACTTCTGTACATATTAATCTACACTGTATGTCTCAGAATACTCAAGAGCTGAAACACCATATCTCCCCAGGAACTCCACCAATTCTCTTCGAAAAGTGTTGTATTGATAGTGACAATCAAGAGGCAACTTTCCTACTAATTGACTATATGGTAATATTGACTATGTTTAATTCTATTAACGTTTTATCTAGTTTCACAGGGTTTGGAACCATACTACCCACTGTCCAGAACGCCACCACTGTCTCAATACTCACCAGATTGACTTTGGATCACTTCAGAGAGGCAGTACTACATCACAACAATGTTTCCCATATGTATGGGCAAGGTATTTTATTATTTACTTGTTACTAACTATTACTTTTAAGTAAGTTCCCTGCCTTTTCTACTGATTTTTAGCATTTAGGACTAAATGCTAGAGGGCAAGTGTAAGGATTTGATTTACTGGTTTGTATTTTATTACTACTACATTGCTGATTGCATCAGATCATTGCACAGTAGGACCCACAAGCACATATATTCTCATTGTAGTTAGTTACACTTCCTCCTCATGTATCTACACATGTATACCCTTATAAAAGACAGTATTGACTGCTAGGTAAAGGGGATTCTTTTCCCCTGACCCCTTGCTCAAGTACTAGGTTATCCCAGTCAGTAGTTGAGTGAACTAAGGGTGATTAGAATTCTCTTGTGAGGAACAGTGAGTTTCCTTACAGGTCATGGAAGGGAAATGATTGGTAGTTTGACTGTATTAGCTCACAACTGTTCACATTAACTAGAAAGGGTAAATGAGATATACACACCTTGCCTTGAATGGCCTTCTCCAGCTTGTCCCTTTCTTCAAAATCAATCCCAACGTATCTCCATTTTTCAGACTCTAAAGGCCACCTCACAGCTAATCTATGTAATCCTGTAAACCTTCTCTCCTTAAATCAATATCCCACCACTGTCACTCAAGAAGGATAACAGCCAGTGACAATACAAAAGCAAGCAAGAGAGAAGAGGAGGTTCTGGTACAAGTTGAGTGTATATGGTTCAGTTGTTGTTTGTTTGTAGGTTGTCAAAGTTGTTGTGTGTGCTGAGGAATAGGGAGGAGAGAGTAGGGAAAGTGTGAGTGTGAGAGAAAAGTATGATGTTGATTTGGAAAGTGGTGTAGATCCACGTGTTGTGCCTCTGTGATATCAATTCAATTTCAGTTTACAAAATATATGGTCATAAATGTAACTGATAAACTTGCCCACTAAAAACAAGTAAACTCTTCTCATCACTGTTTGCCAGCTCAACCCTATAAGAAGAGAATAACACATATCCATTAAGCATGTCAAAGTTTTTACAAAAGAATGAACACCAGGAGACAGGACACAAAATAATTAAAGCACATACCCCTTTCAGATGTGCTCAACAAGGGCTCTTATTCTCATCCTCTTCACCTTGCTCCCTCTTTCTCCTTTGCTACAATCTGGGTATGCTCCCAGCACCCACGTCCACTTGTCAAACACCTCCTCCTGCCCCTTCCCTGACTACACTCCATGTCCTGGGACAATTATAAGGTGCTCTAGGTCATGTAAGGATGGGGAGCACAGGACAGTTGATTCAATCGAGGGAGGCACCCCAGAGTGTGAGTTCCAGGTCAACTTTGCATTCCAAGCCAGAAAGAAGGTTGAAGATGGATAGAGCCAGTATTACACATTGAGGAAAAGAGAGAACAGAAGAAAGGAGAGGAGCAAAGCAATGCCTAAGTTGGTTACTCTTGACCTTGACAGCAATTTCCTTGTGCTCAATCTTATCCTTTGCACCCACACATTATGCCAGCCCAAACTTGATCCTGGAATAGACAGCAATCTGCCATAATGATTACTTGAATTTTGAATATGTAAAGAACGTCTTGAGCAAGAGGAACTTGAGAACAAGACAGGTGTTGGTAACATGCACCAACATTCAAAGAATTGGTTTGATGGTTTGTTGTCAGAATGGGTGTTAAGAAAGGGAAGGGAGGTTATGTGAGAGACTTAGAGGGATCACACAAAGAGGGGGGATAGTGGACTCAGCTTGCTCTCTCAC
>NW_006760386.1:4312469-4323294 GCF_000271605.1 Fomitiporia mediterranea MF3/22
TCCTTTTACTTTGCTGTGAAACTAATGAATCATGCTAGTAAAATGTATATTCAATGTTACAATAATATCCTTCTTTAATCATTACTGTCTACATTTGTCTACATTTGTATATGTGTTAAGCATTCAGCAATAGCTGATTTATGTCTTCAGATTGAAGCATTGTATTGATTTTATATTGTAATATTAATAATAATATTTGTTTTTGCCAGATTGCTTCATTCTGAGATCAATGAGGTTTTATGCTAACATATATTTGTTGCATAGATGTTATGTCTGGCTGCAGGCATCTTGCTATGTGTCTAGGTGCATTGTATATGTATTATATTATGAATGTACTGTTTGTTCGTTTGCTTTACATTATTGTTTATATCTGTGTATTAATTTATTAATGTTATGTTTGTTAATTGATTGTTTCTGATGCATCCTGAGTAACTATGTGATCTGTTGCATTGTTTCTTTAATAGCCAACATAGTTATCTGTTGTAAATCATTACTAACATGTGTTTGTATTATTTATCATTAACAATGTTATCATGAATTGTTGCAATCATAGTATTGTATATATATATGTGTGTATGTTATAGTTATTGTTCTTTGCTTTTTCTTTTTGCAAAGAATGATGTATTGTAACACAATCTGCATATAAGTAATATATCAGATTATGTTTACTATAATTGTCTCCTAGCATTCTTTAGTTAATCTAGTGCTATGCACAATTGTAGTATTTGTTCAATGTTTTATTTGTTAATTAGTTTGCTAGGTAAAATGTTTTATATATTGGTTTTATTTATTTTATTTGAATCATTGTATAGATATACCTATTAGTATCTATCTGATGTAATTCATAGTGTTATAATACTGTTCATGCTTGCATTAATTGTACAGTAAGGGCAAATTAATTGTTCATACAAGAATCAATTTAATAGTTTTATTTAATTATATGTATGCACTCCATACTTGTTTATATAGTTATTATCTGTGTATCACTCGGTTGTAGTTGCAAATTATATTGTAATTATATTTGTATTATCATATAGATATATTATTTATTGTTTTATGTACGTTCTGAAGTATTATTTTTGTTATTCATCACTTTTATCCATGAACTATAGTCTGAATTAATGAATTATTTTGTTATATGATGTGATAATTGTCTGTATATTATTTATTTTCGTATTAAACACTGTTAAGTTAATTATATTATCATATTAATATTATTTGCCAAGTATGAGCATTTGTTTCATAGTAGAATTATTATTTATTTAACATTGAAGTTCAATTGCACATTGTGTTAACTTCTGTTATTTAGTTCTGATCAACATAGTTTTGCTTTGTACCAAATGATTTACCTTTATGATCTGTTATGTCTGTCTGTAACTTCTATTACTTAGTCAGTGCTTAGTCTGTGCATTTTGTTATTCTATTTTTTGTAGTGTCTGTAGTATTATACTTTCTGTTCCATTGTTTATATTTAGTTATTAATTTTTCATGCATATTATCCATTTTCTCCCCTTCAATTCAAGAAGGTATTTCTTTGAAGAATTGGATATTTCTTTAACGTTTATTAATTGTTGTTATAATATAATATTTATATATAATAATTGTAATTGTTTTTGTGGTTCAATTTCTAATTATTAGTATTTTAAAGTAGTGTGTAACATTTGTTATGTTCTATAATGAGTAATTTAAATGTTATTACTATTATATCTTTGTTACTGTTAATGTTTGTCAACTTATATAATGTGTATTTTGTTTGTTATAGTAGATAAGTACACATTATGTACAATATACAAGTTTTGTTTGTGCTCATTGTCTTTTATTAATAATTGTTCATAACTATGAATGAATATTTTGTTTTTGTGTTGAAAACATATGGTAATTTGTTTGTTTTTGTATAATATTCATTTAATAACATTGTAATTATTATTTATGTAGTACTTTTAGTAAATGTACTGAGTTCTATTAAGTATGCTTGCATCTGTTATTACCTATTTTATATTATACTGTCTGAGATAATAGCTTAAACATTTTATTAATTTATTTAATCATATTATATTATAATTGTTTTTCGATTGTAATTATTATAATAATGCATTCATAATAATTATATTTGTATTATTTGTTGTAATAGCCTTATCAGCTTAATACTTTACTCCTACAAGCTATATTGTCACAATATAAATTTAATAATCATTTGTTAAGGTATATACACTGTACAGTTGATGTTACTGTTACAACTTTGAAATTTATTATATAATCAGCTGCTGTGATAACATGTTCTGTATAATTAAGTTGTATTGATGTGTTGTTTCAAGTATATTAGAGATATAATTCTTTTGTTTGTTGTTAGTATACATTTACACAATTGTATTAATGTGTAAAGTAGTATCATTTGTTTAATAATTATAATTTTTGCACTTGTCTTGTGCTGTAATCAGTATTTACACATTATGACATTATTTCTTTGTGTGTAGTTAGTTTATACACTCTGTAGCATTGCTTTTTGGTTTGTAGTTATTTATTATACTTTTGTATATCTGTACTTGTCTGTATATCTTAGATATGTGTATTATATTTGGTATCTGATAAGTAATCACAATATCTGACATGTAACTGCTGAATCCAATATGTTACATATAATTGCTCAACCATAATATGTGTTAGTTATTATATTGTTCTGTATTTGTTCTGTTAGTTCTATCTGTATTATTATCATTATTATTATTATTATTATTATTGTTATTATAGTGTCTGCAATTGTATTATTGTTTATAATACATGTTAAATGTTTTATTTATTCAATTTAATATGCTGTTTAGCATATATGTGCTTGTTTTGAGCATTAATTGTTCAGCTGTAATATTACTATATGTGTTATTATTTGATTTATACTATAACATATGTGTGCTCATTGACAGTGTCAATCATTTGTACTATTATAATGTTAATAGCAGAAGAGTAGCATTTGCTTTATTAATCTTTTTAATGTTTGTCTGTAGTATGATTAGTTAATTTATTATAATATGATCTCTGTGATATTATAGAATATTTTAGCATTTAATAATTGTAATAAGTGATACTCATCATAGTTTCAACATTGCCTGCATAGATTATGTTACTACTGGGCCAATGATCATAATCACTAAGATGACAATTATATAATGTCTGGGTTGTATGTAGTACAGTAGATTGTGTGTCTGTAGTGTATTAGGATACTCAGACAGGTGAGTCAAGTTCTGTATTATAGTATACTACATGCATGCATGTGATGTGTAGAACTGTATAGAGTATAGACATAGTAGAGTGTAGATAAAGCATAGGCAGGGAGCACAAGGCTCATAACCTGTTAAGAAAGGGAAGGGAGGTTATGTGAGAGACTTAGAGGGATCACACAAAGAGGGGGGATAGTGGACTCAGCTTGCTCTCTTACAGCTTGCTTTATTGTCCATTGATTAGTTAGTCTATATATACTATGTAGGTATGTCTCAGATGTAGAATGTATGATGGAAGGTATTCCATCATTGTTTGTCATTGCTTGTAATGTAGTTTATATCATCTGAGACATACTCTTGTGTAGTCTTGTCTTAATAATGGGTCATATACTAATAATTCAAGATAAAGCTTGTCTGTACTTTACTCATTGTACTACTGTAACCTTAGACAGTAAAGTAAGCTACAGTAGGAAGTACAATCTACTCAATAAAATGGGGAGGCAAGCTGAGGAAGTAATGACATCTTACTTTCACTACACCCCTGATTCCAAGCAAACAAACTGACTTTAATACAACACATTCCTAGATGTGGAAACAAACACACAGGTTTGACAGTTTGAGTGCTATTAAGTTGGGAGCAGACCTGTCCAAGGAGTTCTGTAACAAATGGAGAAAAAAGAACTTTAGCTTAATAGTGATACCTTCAGATGGTCAATGTAAAGTAAATCCTCTCAGACATGAAAGTAATACAGAAGTCTATGTAAGGAGAGTTTCATTTCCCAGTTTTGTGTTGAGCTTACTTCTATAACAGATCCAAAAAATATACTAATGTGCTATTACATTTGGTGTAGAGAGTAGTACATAAGGGAATCAAGAAAAAAACCAAAAAGTGTGAAGGACAAGCTGTGTATACTGTCAAGGTAATTCTCAAAACACACAGATTTGATAGCACAGAGAGGACCAAGGAAGAGATAGTCAAGGTTGTAAAGAAAGTAAAGGAAGAAGCTAATAACTTGATGGAATTAAGCTACAAAAGCCCTTATATTGTCTGTCACATATTTTGATAAACAACAAAATACTTACAAATTTGACAGATGAACTACTATAGCACACTAGAGAATAGCATTGCTTATTTTCTTATTACAGAGTATGCACATTATGGAGAATTTTATAGCTTCTACTGTAATGATGTGACAAGTTTCTCTGAAGCAAGACTAGGGTATTTTATAAAGTAATTTATATACATTATATTTTGCTAGATATATAGCTGACTTCATTTGTATAGGCAGTTATGTGAAGGGGTTAGATACCTTCACAAAGAGTATTCTAGTATACATTTTGATCTAAAGTAAGTAGTATAAGAACTTTTTTTTGTTTACCAATACAAGCAATATATATTATAGGCCTGAAAACTTGTTCATAACAGTTAGAAGCAAGCTAGTCTATCTTTCACAAAAAGAGGTACTTGTTATTGGCAACTTAGGATAGTAAGCTATATAATATAATTATAATTTTTATTACTATACTATATTGTCATTAATTCTCCAGTTTGACTAAAAAAGATAGTGCTAGAATAGTAAAAGGAATAATAGTAATACTAGTATACACTGCTCCAGAAATTCTACTTAATCCTGGTAATCAAGTTTCTGATAAAGTTGATATATAGCCAATTGGGTTAGTAAGCTGTTTAATTATAAGAAACTTATTCTAACTGTAATTTAAATTTATAGAGTTATAACATTTAATTTTATATTTAGAACTGATCTTATTCTTTATCTAGAGTAATTCTTTAAACTGCTAAAGAAATCAAAAGTAGAAAATATTATAAGCAGAATTCAATCAAATTATATTGATTATTATACAAGTCAAGGTGGAAAGAAGTTTGTAATTTATGAATTTTTAAAAGAAAGTACTATATTTGAACACTAGTTATCTAGTAAAGGTATGATAGACTTTTCTCTATCTAATATTAAAGTGATTTTATTCTGTAAATAGTACATACCTTTATAAAGTTATGTCTAAAGCTGGCTGAAGAAGAAAGAGCATCTATAGAGGAGTTACTTGGTTTACCTGTAAGTTTGTTATATTATTAAAATATAACACATAATTAACATTATAATTAGTGGTTAAGTAATATTAAAACCTATATTAGAGAGAACTTTCAAGTAAAAGATACATGGATAAATGTAAAGGATAAGATTGTAACAAGGCAAACAAAAGAGAAATATAAAGAGCAATATGGAAGTATACAGGATAATAATAGTCAAGTGTCAGAATCTAGACAAAACATTAAGAAAGAGAAAAGAAGTAGTATATTGTCAGACAAATATTACTAACACAGATTAAGAATATTCTCTAGTAGTTTAACTTCTCAAAATGAACAGGAGAAGAGAACAAGTATACAAGGCAGTCATAGAAAGAAATAGAAAGATAGACAGTATCTAGTAAATATTTGTAGTAATAAGCTAAACTAGATAGTAAATTTATAACTTTTAACAAGTGTAGTAGGAGTGCCCCCCAACTCTCTCTTATTGAGACATTAAGCAAGTGTCTACCTTATATACTATAGGATGAAGTCTGAGAGTCTGAGACATTCCAAGTATAGTACAGACATTAAATGTTCCTTTAAACACCAATTTTGTTTTCCCCTACATTTCTTTCCACATTAAAAATTTACTTAAAAATTTATGTATCTAATGATTATATGTATAATACTATATGCCTGAATTTTTCCAAGCTATTAAGTACTGTAAAAAAATTAATATGAAGATAAGAAAAAAGTGAGATTTTGTCATAAAAGTTGTTCCTTTAAACACTCCTGTAACACTCTATCATACTAGCACACATTCAACCTGTCCACCCCTATCTTCTCAACTCACACTCTTATGTTTACTCTTAGCTCACTCCTCTTACTCTTGTTTATACAGGCAATTGTTCTATAGTTATATCTGTACCTTTAAGCAAAATTCCTATATTATTTGTTGTGTCTTCACAGGTTTAGGTTGTATTCACCACATCCAGACACTACTTCTTCTTCATTAAGGCCCCTCTCTTGTATTATGTTGTCCTAGACTTGTTTTTTTGTTAGTCTAGAAGGTTTAAGGCTCTAATAAGCCTTTAGGAGCCCTTCCTCCCTCTAAGTAGAGTATTTAGCCTACCATTTAGTAAGCTCTTTGTTATAGTGAGTCTTGATTTGTTTCCATTCACTTTCAATCATATTATTAACTTCCTTCTTCCTTTTAGCCTCCTCCTTTCTTGCCTAGACCTCCTTCTCTTCCTTTTCCCTGTATTTCTTCTTCTGTCTGAGCTTTTCCCTAGTCTTATCTAAAGTCATAATCTTTAACATTCTATTATCAAATATCTGTGAGTTCTCTGTTGTTTTTCCTTTCTCCTTCTTGTATAGAGCATTCTAAAGCCTAGTATTAAGAAGGGAGGCCAGAACAAGCTGTACTTAGGCCCCTTCTATAATACTTTAGCTTATTTCAACATACTAGCAGGCCCAGGTAATGTTTTTAGTAAGTACCTTTACTTTGTCCCTGAGTTCTTGTCCTACTAACTTTTCCAAGCACAGATTTATGAGTCTCTAATCCAGCTCTTTAGAACTTGGTAGAACCTTCTCTAAGACAGGTAGTAAGAGTATTTCTGAGAAGGTGAGTCTTTCTTTTTTTATAAGAAAACTTACAGACTCTGACATTGTAAGTAACAAGTATATTAAGCATATTCTTTTTATCAGTGTGTATAGTAATGGATTAATAGCTAGGTTAATAACTAGAATGTGTAGTAGTAATATAATAATACTACTATTATAAGAACTAGTGTCTAAGTTAGCTTATAGTAACAATATAATAATACTACTATTATAAGAGCTAGTATTAAGGTTAGCCTGTAGTAGTAATAGAATAATACTACTGTTATAAGAATTAGCATTAATGTAGGCTTGTAATAGTAACAGAATAGTACTACTGTTAGGAAAACTAGTATCTGAGTTTAGTATCAACATAATAATACTATTGTTATAAGAATGAGTGTTTGGGCAGACTGGGGTTTGAGATGGCAATACAAGTAGCTGGCTAGTAGGCAGGTGTATTAATAGATTAACATTAAAACTGGTTAGAGGCTAATGATGATATACAGTTATAATATAACAAACTAGGGTAGATAATAGTATAGGAAAGGTAGAGTTACTTGAACCAACTTTGCTCAGTCTCATCTAGTCTATAGAAATGACTTCCTGGTTGAATGGATAGATTCCTGTAACCTAGAATGTAGACTGAATAGTCTGCTAGTCAAAGGCAAGTAAGAATACCCTTCCAAATAGTTCTAAGAAATCCTGTTTTCCTACTAGTTATAATACACATGCTTCAAATTCATTAATCAAGTTCTTCTATATTCATTTCATTTTTCTAAAGTATACTACATTCAAACCCTACAATACATGTGTACAATAAGGTGGATAGGTGAGAATACTAACATTGTATTCAGTAACTGTATCTAAGAGGTCTAGAGAATAGTGTAAGCTATAACTATTAAGAATAAGAACTCAAGTACATTCATTAGCCTACTCTCTTGTACTAGGCTCAAAATGATTTTGAAACTAGTTTAAAGTAATATTAGTATTAGTTCAGCTACTAGGAGAACTAGTAAAACTGGACAAAAAGTAAGTTTTATTTAATTTTATAAGTATAATTACTTACTAAGCATCTAAAATATTGTTCTCAGTCCACCTAGACTAGAGATTCTAGCCCTTAAAGATTACAACTAGTTTCAGGTAAGACTCATTTGTACAGATTGTAACAAGTACAGTCACATTCTCCCTATTTCCACCCCTCTACTTATACTGAATCTTCTTCCCCTTAGAACCAATGACTTGTCTGACACTATCATTAGTAGGAGGGAACCTAGACTCATCCATCCTAAAGATATACTCAAGTAAGACACTCTTATGTACTATCTCTTTCTCTACTATATTAAACTACTAATTAACTACTGTAGGATTCATTCCATTTGCTCACTAAGTATCTAAGTGAGTACTCTAGTAGGTTTTCAATTCATTATAGTGACACTCAAGGAAACAATGTACAAATTTAGATCCACATTTTGTCCATTTTGTACTTTAAGTAGTTAATCTGCTGTACATTGAATGTTATTGTGTATGAGTGGACAGCCTCTGTCAGACAAAATACAAATCAGCTGGGTAAGAGTAATCTTATCCTCCTTAATCAATTTTGTTTTTGAAGAATTGAACTTCATAATAGATTGTTTTCCAGCCACCCTATTCCTTAATGTACCTACTGTAACTCTTTCAAACATGCTAGCTATTTTTTGTAACCCCTGATGCTTTTCTAGTGGCTGTTTAAGCTCAGCTTAGTACATTTCTACTACTTTAGTAATATTTTTTTCCTGCTCCTCTTTCTTTTCTCTCCTCTGTAATGATTTAGATTTAGCATGCTTTACTATAGAATAGGACTGTTAAGAGATGAGGAACAAACAGAGAGAAAAAATTATTTATTTAGCAAATGTTACAGACTAATACTCTCAACCAATGTGTCATTAGGACTGTAGGTCAGTGTAGATCAGTGCAGATCAATGTAGATCAATGCTGATCATTTTACTCTCTTGTTACACTTTTTGAGCATTTTTAACAAATTACACAATATTAATTTAAGGACTGGTCCATTCAATATGATAAAACATACATATTGTAGCTCTAAAGTAGAGGAATACAATAATATAATTTTTATACTGAACACTGTAGTATAAGTAGTAGTAAAAAATTTGTCAGTAGTCTCATATTTGGAATTCATTCAATTTCAGCAGTATTGAATTTCTATACACTTTTCTACTGAATCAATTTCCTTCAGAATTCATATATATATAGTACATGTATGTATCTACATTTCTCTATTTTTTTGAGTTTATTGGTTGAGTTATGTATGAATTAGAGGGGGGTGTTCAAAGGAATGTCCCTGTTTAAAGAAACAACTAATACCTGTAATGCTACATAAGGCAATTAGGGGTTTCCTAATCTAGAGCATAATCTAATACTCTCCTTCAAGCATTAATTAAGAACTAAGACTGTATGCCTAATAGTTTGATTAGATGCTTGATCTGTAGGACATGGAGAGCTTTTGTAAGAATGTCTACTAATTGATTCTGTAATTGGACATAGTATACATTAATGTAATTGTTTTGAATATAGTATTACACAAAGTCTTTTTATAAATCAAGGTGTTTAGTGTAAGTGTTGTACATTATTTTGTCAGACTTTACAGTCTTTATTACACCTTGGTTATTACAATAAATCATAATGAGTACTGATTCAGTCTGTAGTACCTCTTTAGTGAATTGTTTGAGCCAAATGGCTTCTTGAGTAGTATACACTAGTGCTTACAACTTGGCTTTGTAAACAGATAATAGTACCAGGTTTTGCTGTTTGCTTGACTAAGATATGGTTGATTTAGCTAATTGAAAGATGTAGCTGTTTATTACTTTATGTCCTTCTGTCATTTGTCCATCTGTATCACAATAGCCTCATAGTTTTAAGGTGTTTGTACTTCCAAGTTGAAGCTAGTAATTTGTTGTATATTTCAAATACACAAAGTAATGTTTCACTACTTTGTAGTAGTGTGTTTAGGGCTTTTGTAGGTAGTGTACTAATTGCCTAGTAATATAAGATATGTCTGACTGTGTGTAATCTGTAACATATCTTAACAATCCTACTATATTTATGTATAGTGTTATTTCATTATTACTTTCGTTTGTATTGTACATATTGTTTGTATTATTGGATAAATCTATTCCAGGAGTAATAGGCATTTGTAGTGCCTTTTCGTTTTCAAAGTGGTAACACTTGATTATACTTTCAATATAATGCTTTTACTATAAGCTAATTGTTTGTTAAAGTCTATTTTGGCTTATTTTAATACCAAGTAACTAATATATTTTGTTACCATTAGTGAATACAATGTATTGTCTTAATGCATATTTAAATACTGTTATTATAGTGATAGTTTTGCCAATAATCATAATATTGTCAACATGTATAAAGGTTATAAGAATTGTTTTATTATTTTGTTTCTTATAAAATACAGTGTAATCATAATTAGCTTGTTCTAATCCAATCTTAAGTAGTAGTTTGGTAATCTTCTTGTACCATTGTCTACCTGCTTGTTTCAATCTGTATAATGCTTTATTTAAACATAATGCCTGTCCAGGTTTAATATCTGTAAGTAGCTTGCCTGGTAACAGTTTCACATAAATAAGTTTGTCCTCATTTAGTTCTCTGTAAAGATATGCAGATTTTACATCTATCTAATGTATCTCATAGTTCTTAGATGCTACCCAAGATAACAATAATTGTACTGTTGATAGTTTTGTTACTAGGACAAATAAGTTGTCAGAATAGAAGTCTATTCTATTCTTTTGAGCATATCCTTACACTACAAATTGTGCTTTGTATTTGTCTATTTGGCTGTTAGCCAGTCTTTTGATCTTATAGACAAATTTCGTTCCAATTATGTTTGTATTTGTAGGAGGGATAGTATATATTTATGTATTTCATTGTTGAAGTGACTGTATTTCATCCTTCATAGCTTTGATCCATTGTTCTTTAT
>NW_006760386.1:4323314-4330271 GCF_000271605.1 Fomitiporia mediterranea MF3/22
TAATGCCTGTCCAGGTTTAATATCTGTAAGTAGCTTGCCTGGTAACAGTTTCACATAAATAAGTTTGTCCTCATTTAGTTCTCTGTAAAGATATGCAGATTTTACATCTATCTAATGTATCTCATAGTTCTTAGATGCTACCCAAGATAACAATAATTGTACTGTTGATAGTTTTGTTACTAGGACAAATAAGTTGTCAGAATAGAAGTCTATTCTATTCTTTTGAGCATATCCTTACACTACAAATTGTGCTTTGTATTTGTCTATTTGGCTGTTAGCCAGTCTTTTGATCTTATAGACAAATTTCGTTCCAATTATGTTTGTATTTGTAGGAGGGATAGTATATATTTATGTATTTCATTGTTGAAGTGACTGTATTTCATCCTTCATAGCTTTGATCCATTGTTCTTTATCTGTGTGTGTTATAGCATTATAATATGTTAATGGATTACTATAGATTTCATTAAGGAATTTGTTAAATTCTGTTAGATACATAGCTAGGTTTATATCATCTTTGTAATTTAAACCTATAATTTGTTTAACTAGTCTTTGCTCTTGTGTAGAGTGTTATATGACAGGTTCTTTGTTGTTATTATCATTATTAGGAAGAGTCTTATCATTGTTTAATGTATCATCATTATGATTATTCTCCCCTTCAATCCTAGACATTGGTTTGTCTATGAATTGTATGTTGTGTTCAACAGTAACTTTATTATCATGGCACACTAAGTGACCTTTACTGTCAGTATCATAACCTAGTCATTGTGTGTATTAGTCTCTAGGTTGTAATTTATGTGTTTGTTTGTTTTGTATAATACAATATGTACTGAATTCTTGTATATTATCTATTTGATAATGTTTGTTATATTGTTTGTAATATGGTGTTACAAAATTAATAGCAACTCTCAGTGTTCTGTTATGAATAAACGTTTGATATTGTACTGTATATACCCAGAATTTCATAGGTAGCTTTGCTGATAACAGACATGTATGTATGCTGTTAAAGATAGTCTTATACATACATTCTACAACTCTGTTTTATTGTAGTGTATCATGTACTGTTAATCTGTGTATTGTTTCTTGACTTTCAATATACATAGTGAAGTCTTTACTTAGGAACACTGTATTGTTATTACTTTGAAGAGTTTTAACTCTTATACTGTATTGTGTAAAGAGTCTTGTTGTATGCTTTACATATTCAGTAAAAGCATTGCTTTTATGCTGTATAGGTAGTATAATTACCCATTGTGTAGTATTGTCTACAATGGTAAAAAGATATTTGTACTTACTGTAAGCTTGTACTGGAGCAGGTCCCCAAATATTAATGTAGAGATGATCTCCATAATATTGTGTAAGAGGTGTAGTTTGTATTTTTGGTATTTCATTGTATTGTATATTTGCTTTGATACAATCTGTACACTGTGCATTTTTATTGTCTGTTATCCTTTGACTTATAATCTCAGAATACTCTTGTATGAGTTTGTACAAGTAATTGAAATTAATATGACCCATTCATTAATGTAAATCAATGATAGTAATTGTGTTAATAGATTGTTTATTGTGATGAGAAACTATTATTTACAAGTTATTTTGTACATGTATTTCACCAATCTTTGTATGAGTAGGGGAATAAATAATACATTCATTGTTTGTTTTTGTTAAAACATATCCTGCTTTACATAATAGTGCTTTACTAACAAGTGTGAAGTTCAGATTAGGATGATAGTATACATTTTGTAGTGAAATTGTATTCACCTTAGTATGCTCATTATCTTTATCTCATAGTTTTATGTTAAATGTTATTACTCTACTTTTGCTAAGTGTAAATGACAATTTATTCACAATTATAATGTTTATTAGAGTTGAGTTCCAGACGTTTGTAAGATAGAACAGGTATAGAGTAGTGTGTACATTTGTGCCAGAGTCCAATATATTAACACAATGAATTAGTTCAGTATTATTGTAACATAATGTATTGATACATACATTTGGATCATACTTGAAGTCCTTAATGACTTCTTTCATTTTGTCAAATGAGTTCATGAAGTTGTCTACTTGTATGACACTATCCTCTTATACTTTGAATGTAGAGAATACATTAGATTCAGTAGATAGAGTAGATTCAGTGGGTAAGCTGCTAGAGTTTGATGCTAAGGCTTCTACAATTGCAGATTCTAGTATTAGTGTTTCATTAATGTCTTCAACTCTTATACTGTATTGTGTAAAGAGTCTCATTGTATGCTTTACATATTTAGTGAAAGCATTACTTTTATGCTGCATAGGCAGTATAGTTACCCATTATGTAGTATTGTCTACAATGGTAAAAAGATATTTGTACTTACTGTAAGCTTGTACTAGGGCAGGTCCCTAAATATTAATATGGAGGTGATCTCTATAACATTGTGTAAGAGGTGTAGTTTGTATTTTTGGTATTTCATTACATTGTATGTTTGCTTTGATACAATCTGTACACTGTGCATTTTTATTGTCTATTATCCTTTGACTTATAATCTTAGGATACTCTTGTATGAGTTTGTGCAAGTAATTGAAATTAACATGACTCATTTGTTAATGTAAATCAACAATAGTAATTGCACTAATAGATTGTTTATTATGATGAGAAACTATCATATACAAGTTATTTTGTACATGTATTTCACTAATCTTTGTATGAGTAGGGGAATAAATAATACATTCATTGTTTGTTTTTATTAAAACATATCCTGCTTTACATAATAGTGCTTCACTAACAAGTGTGAAGTTCAGATTGGGATGATAGTATACATTTTGTAGTGAAATCATATTCACCTTAGTATACTCATTGTCTTTATCTTGTAGTTTTATGTTAAATGTCATTACTCCACTTTTGCTAAGTATAAATGACAATTTATTCATAATTGTAATGTTTATTAGGGTCAAGTTCTGGACGTTTGTAAGACAGAACAAGTATAGAGTAGTGTGTATGTTTGCACTAGAGTCCAATATATTAATGTAATGTATTAGTTCAGTATTATTATAATGTAATACATTAATACATATGTTTGGATTGTACTTGAAGTCCTTAATGACTTCTTTCATTTTGTCAAATGAGTTCATGAAGTTGTCTACTTGTATGACACTATCCTCTTGTACTTTGAATGCTGAGAATACATTGGATTCAGCAGATAGAGCAGATTGAACAGGTAAGCTGCTAGAGTTTAATGTTAAGGCTTCTACAATTACAGACTCTAGTATTAGTGTTTTATTAACATCTTTAATGAATACTGTTTTGTTATTGTCTCTAATGAATACTACTGTAGTAAGTACAGGTTGAGACAACATAGTAGTAGTAGTAGAAGTAGTAGCTGTTTGCCTATACTTTTTCTTTCAAGCTTCTGTTGTTTTGCTTGTTAGGGGATTTTAGTAGTCTTTTGACATATACCTGTACTTATTACAATTGTAGCATTTAACTTTACTGTAAGGCTTCATTTTTCCTTTAGCTACACTTTTGCCTTTTGTTTACAGGCTGTCTTGTTCAATATCTTGTTTTGTTTGGGAGTACTAAGAATGATACTTAGTATATATGTTTTACAATTTGTGTATTAACTTAGCTAGTGTCAGAACGTCTTTCTAAGCTGTAGTAACTGTAGACAGTTGATTATAATAGGTAATTTGCCTATCTAGCATTGTTGCTACCCATCTATACTCACAAGGAGTAACAAGGTTAATCACTAAAATGTATGTATTGTTATTAGGGGCTTTATTATGTACAGACAGCTACCTGTAGATTTGTTTGATATTGTCTAATGTCTTATCAAACTGTAATACATACTCTTTAACTGTAAACAATGTAGATATGTCTACAGTATGTGTCATTGTTGTTTGAACGTTGTATTGTTCAGAAAGCACCTTCATGAGACTTTTAACACTTGTATGTATTGTAAAGTTCACATAAATTGTATCAGTTATTGTTTTTATTATATAATGATACAAAACATTACTTGTATGTATGCCAGCATTATTAGAGGAAGGGGGATTGTGCTCTAGATGGTCTGAGAGCATTATGGTAGTAAGCACACTGTGTATATATAAGCACTATATCTTGTATCCCTTTACACTAGCTAACTTTTCTGTTCTCTTAAAGAACTTTATAATGTCAGAGTCCTTCATTATAGTGTTAACAAAGGTATACATTGTAGACAACATTATAATGGGTTTGGAGGGAGAGGAAGTTCTAGGGCTTGGTGTGCTAGCAGGAGGTAAAGGTGTTCTGTAAGAGCAAGTATGTAAGAGTATTCAATAAACACTAAGGCTCATAACCTTTTAATAAGTATAGTAGGAGTGCTCTCAAACTCTCTCTTATTGAGACATGAAGTGAGTGTCCGCCTTATATACTACATAGTGAAGTCTGATAGTCTGAGACATTCCAAGTGTAGTAACACTATATAAGACAATTAGGGATTTCCTAATCTAGAGTACAATCTAATAACTGAACATTCTAAAAGGAAACTTTAGAGACTTTAACACTTTACTTAAGTAAAATAACCTCTAGATTCAGTTGTCTGGGACATACAACCTAAGGAGGGAGGTAATGTTAGGATTGTAGGATTGAACCTATTTCATTTTCTTTATATCTCTGTCAGTTTTGTAAAAAACTAATATTTCTACTAGATTTTTATAATCCTTAACATCTCATTTATTGTTCTACAAAGTTTCATAGAGATTGTCTTAGTATTAAGTGTAGGAGAGAGCTACAGAGAGACAAGGTAGTGTATACAATTACAATACAGTCAATCCATTTCTTGCCTAATATAGTAACTTGTGCCTCTTTTGTACAATAGTCTCTTAGCCTATATTCTCTAATGTGTAACACTCTGTTAATTCTTCCTAGCCTCTAATGTGCCTGTTAGCTTTACAATATTTGTTCTTATTATTTCTTTAATCTTATTCTTAAGTTTCATTCCTTACTTTACTCTTGTTATTTAGTTATTATAAAAAGCAGTCTGTAGATACAGTAGTTCCTTAGTTTTTTAACTCTTCTTGTATTCCTACTTGTTCTCCTAGTATAAATCCTAGCTAGTAGCTTTAGGAATATAGTTGGATTAAGGGCTGTAGGTCTATATTCACAGTTTAAGAGTACTATTGTAAGGATAGGTATACTAGCCTTACACAAAGATTCTCTCTTTACTAGCACACTCAACTACTGACTGGGATAACCTAGTAATCGAGTACTGAGAAGGAGAAAGAATCCCCTAACCCTTAGCTTGAAAACCCTTTATATATGTGTATACACATGTAGTAGGATACAGGGTAGTCTAGTGAACAAAAAGGAAAACACTCACAAGCACCTACAACACATGTTGTGCAAATGTGCAGGTAGTGCAATTGTTACACTTGCCCTCCAGCATTTAGTCCTAAATGCTAAGGGAGTTAGTACCAGAATAAACAAAATAACAACACAAAAACAAAAGAAAACGTTAGTAACTTACTACAAAGTTCAGTACTGCTACACTAGGATGTTCTCCACAGCTATGGATGTGTCTTCAATCGGTCCTGTAGTGGACTGGACGTGTTCCTGTCCAGCTTGGACATGTTCTGCAGCAGAACTGGTGGAACTTGTAGTGGATTGGTTGGAATGGCTGTCAGATTGAGCAGAAAGCAGCAGATTCAGCAGTAGAGTAATGCCTTGAGTGTCGAATGAGCTCAGAGCACTCATATCAAGTACTGAAGTAAGATTGGTGGACATTGAGGGCAATTGCAAATCAATCTGAGAACGTTTACAGTTGTGTGAGTAGAATATAGCAGTTCCATTGTTGATTTGCTCAGCTCTACACTTTGCACCTAAGTAAAACAGTAAGGTATATGTGCTTGTAATAATATAATGCAGAATATATACACATTTACCTTGGTTCAAAGTCATGTTCTTATGGTATACAAAGTCCTGGGACACTTGTATCATCTTAGTATGTTGAATACAGTCTTAGAACAGTAGTAGTAGGCTCAGTCTTGCATGAGAAGGAACATGGAAGTTATACAAGTGTAATACAATGAGATAACACTCTAGGAGTTGTATAGTAGGGTTGAGGGAATTGTTGTGGATAGCCCTGGAGAAAGCTACAATCTCCTTGAGCTCCTCTCAATCAAAAACATAGTCAGTACTTGTACTGTAGTTGTGAGTAACCTAATCCTGAGTGATTGGTTGTGCTTGAGGGCCAACTAAGAGTTGTAGAGGAGGATGAGGCATATTTGTGCCTTGTAGAAAAGCAGATGCAAATGTATGAGTAATGGATTCTTGAGTAGTAGACATAATATGTACAGTAAAGTGACTATATGCACAGTTTTTAAAACCTTTGTGTATGTCTACCTGTATGTCCATGCTGTAGCATTGTGTTTGAAAGGTTGCCTCATGTTTTACTAGACTGATACTAACCTGAGGGTCATTGCTATCAAGTTTTCCCTTTCCTAGAGTTAGTGTATTAATAGAATTGATTCCAAGTATGTCTAAGTATTCCTTTAATGCCTCAAGGTGTGCAATTTTATTATAGGGTAGCCATGTGTGATCTCCAGACTTCCATAGTACTTTGAACAAAGTAGTAGTCCCTTGTCCTGTGTGAGTTTCAATTGAATCTACTGTCCATTCCTTGTTCTCATTGTTTAATCCAGTAACTTGTCCTACTTCCCTTCCAGGGAATAATCTATCATTGTTTGGAACATGTATCCTAAGTAGTGATGAATGAAATACAGGGTGTATGTTATGATTCCTCATTTCCCTAGGTAGATCTAGTTCAAATGCCTTGTTTCCTGTGTTCCAGATTATTCTGTAAGGTCTTATGTACTTTGGTACTAGTTTCCTCACTTGCTGTCTTGGTAGATTCATGTTCTTTGTAGAAACATACACTAGATTGTTTAATTCGAAGGAAGAGGGTTGTCTGCATCTATTAGCATGTCTAGTTTGCTTTACCCTTGCCTGAAGGATTG
>NW_006760386.1:4330441-4335607 GCF_000271605.1 Fomitiporia mediterranea MF3/22
ATATTCATCCTTCCTGGGGTTGTTCCATATCAAGTTCCTTGGCATCCAGCTGTAATTTAGAAAGAATGGTGCATATCCTGTAGTTTCTAACCTTGCTGTATTGATAGCATACTTGATTATAAGTAGTTTATGTATCCAATCCTTTTGTTTAGGAGAAATACACTGTCTGAGCATCTGAGTAATTGTTCTGTTCATTCTCTCAGTTGATCCATTGGTCTGTAGATGATATGCACTTGATAGCTTCAATTTAATACCTATAAGTTTATGTAATCTTCTCTAAAACATACTGGTGAATAGGGAATCACAGTTACTAACAATGTAATTAGACAATCCATACAGTTTATAAATGTTTTCAAATACTATCTCTGTGATTTCTCTTGCTCTGTATGTTTGCCTAGTAGGAATAATGTGTACTATACTAGTTAATAAACAAATAACTGTACAAATCATATCAAAAGGTCCCAAACAGTTCTTCAATTCAGGAAAAGGTCTAACAAAGTCCATTCATATGCCTTCCCAAGGCCTATTAGGTACTGAGAGCAGATGTAGTAAACCAAACAGTTTCTGATTGTTAGGTTTGCTGATCTTGCATGTATGACACAAATCACAGTAGGAATTAATGTCTATAATCATATCCTTCCACCAAACTTGTTCTCTAAGGTATGAAAGTGTCTTTCACAGTCCTAAGTGTGCCAAAATAGAATGTGCATGCTCTATTACAATTTCCCTAGTGTTTCTGTTGTGTATTAGAATTCTAGGTATGTAAAGTATGTACCTCTCACCCTCCTAACAAAATATGAGTCCATTTTCAACATGAAAATTCTGGAAGTGCTTCAGATCTTGTAATATCTGATTGAAGAAGTTATCCTCATGATATCTGCCTTTGAGACATTCTGGGAATTGTAAATCTGGTGAAGATTGAGCTATAATATCAGGTAATTGAGGTTCAATTGAGTTCCAGAGTTGATCAGTAGCATTCTTTGATACTGGGACGTTCTGATCATTAATTTCCAATCTAATATCATTGTCTGAATGTCTGTATCCTTGTGTATTACTTCCAGTGTCTGGTACGTTTGCAGGTGAATTTATTTCATGCAAATCTGATTGTTCAGTGTTCTGAGGCAGCATTTCCAATACCTCACTGTGTGTGTCTGTTTCCTGATCTTGCTCTGCATTCTCTAGTATTGTAAACCAGCTTCTAGTCCTTGTAGCAGGCCTGCCCTCTGTTTGGAGGTCTGTCTGTGAGTTTCTGGCATGTCTGGTAATTAATCTAGCCTTTCTGCTGTGTAGTCGACTTGCAATCAATCCTCAAGGTAAAGTTTTCCTTACTACTGCTAGTCTAGCCTCAATATATGTAGTATCCTGTATCTCTAACAGCTGTGAAATGTTATTCCTGACTTGATTAATCCTTGATAGATCATTGTTGTTGAGTTACAATGTATATTCTTACTGAGATCAAGTTGTTCCTAGTAAATCTCCTGAGTATATGTATGATAACATGTCTGTAAGAATGTTTGTAGTGCTTAGAATGTATTTTACAGTGAAATCAAAGTCTGATATCTTCTCTAACCATCTGGCTTGTCTTCCACTTAATACCAGTTGCCTTAGAATGTGTTCTAACACTCTGTGATTGGTATACTAAAAGAAATGCATTCCCTGTAGTAGATTTTTGTGTCTTAGCATAGTTTCTACTCCTGCTAGTAATTCTACATTGTGTACTGGGTAATTCTGTTGTGCAGGGTTTAATTTCACTGAGAAAAAAGCTGCTATCTTGGAATCTTTCCAATCATGACCTTGGCTGACTATTCCTCCAATTCCTGAAGCTGAAGCATCTGTAACAATATTAATAGGTGGTGCATTCTTACTATAGTCCAATACTATCCTGTGATTATGCCTGAAATCTGATACTAGCTTTACTATTTAATCAAATGCTTGCTGTTCAGTGAATGTCCATCTGAAAAATGCAGTTTCTCCTGCAATTTTTGATAAAATACCTGTAGAAATGTGTAACTAAGGTATATTGGGTGCTAAATACCCTACTGATCCTAAGAAACCTTGTAACAAATCTTTATTAGTAGGTACTTTCCATTGTTGAATAGAATTGACTTTATGAGGGTCCATTCTAATGCCTTGATCATCAATAATGTGGCCTAGTATCTTCAATTCTTTCTGGAACAATTGTATCTTATGTTCACTAAGGTAGAATTTCTCCTTGCACAATATATCAATGACAGTTCTGAGATGTTGCATATGATCCTCAATTGTGTCTGAATAAATCACTAAGTCATCTAGGTAGATATCTATCCAGTCACCCAAGTAAGGCTGGAAAATGTGGTTTATTAACACTTGATAGGTGGTGCTGCTATTACAATCACCTAATTGCATTACTTCACTAACCATTGTTCCATCCAGAGTGTTGAATATTGATCTGTTTACATGCTCAGGGATTATTCTAATCTGTTCATACACATCTTTGCCATCAATGAGCAATTTATACTTCTTGGAAGCTACTCTCCTCAATACTGATTCAATATCTGGTAAAGGAGATGATAGTTTCTTAGTATTCTTGTTGTGCTCTCTAAGATCAATGACAGTTCTCAATCATATAGGGTCTTCCTTGGTCTTTCTAGGCTTTTGAAGTAGTAGCATAGGTATCACATTTGATCCTGTAACTACTTTCTATCTTCCTGATTGAATATAGTCCTTTCTCTTGTTTTACTATTGTTCTCTCAAAGGATCCAGACAAGTTGCTCTACAGAACTTGTATTTCTTATCCTCATCTATGAGTGGTATACTATGATTAATGGCTCTGAGAGGTGGTAGAGGTGTTTCCAAAGCATCTTTGAACAAATCCACAGTATATTGCTTGATTTCTTGTCTGCATTTGTTAATTTCTCAATCATAAGTATTAATAACCTTTGATGAAACAACTGTGACTTGTTCTCCTGTTATTGGTAGAGGTATTGCACTTTCAATCCATAGTCTGGACTCATTGAAACCAATAGAAATCCTGTGTTGGAAGAGGAATGGCATTCCTAGTATAATATCATAGTTATCCAAATTCATGATATCAAAGTGCTGTATTGTATTTATCTCTCTGTATTGTATTCTAGCATTGGTACAATAGTTTACTTTTGATCTAGAGCCTTGTACTACTAATTGTATAAGTAGAGGTTTGGCTAATGCAAGTTTCCTGACACCTATTTGATCTGCAAACTTGGTGGACATGAAATCTGCTAATGATCCTGAATCAATTAATGCTCTCACTAATTCTCCATTGATTTTGATTGTAATTATGATAGGACATGGTATTGATCTCTTAAAGTCCTTAGTATAAGCTGTAGTACACTCAATTGTATTAAAATCATTGAAGTTAGTAGTCATAGTGTGGATTTGCACAGGTAAATCATGTATATATGCTCTATTTCTAGATATGGGACACGAGTCAATGTTTTCCATGCTTGCAACTGAATACATTGGCTCAAACATTCAGGATTAAAGATATCCTCTATCTCTAATAGTTCCTGATGATCATAAACGTATTTGGCTGAATATTGAGCTTGTCTGAGTAGAGAATACTATTCTCTGACATTAAATCTGTTCAGAAAAGCAATCTTAACAGGTAATGTGTACTCATTTCCATTCTCCCAATTGTCTATGATTGTAAACTGTGTATATGTACTTCTGAAAACATAGAATCAATTGTGTAGATACTTATTCCAAAGTCTCCTATTGCATTTCTAGTCAAAACAGTACAGAATTCCTTCCATAAGACATCTAGTAATTCCAAAACATACTGTATCATTGTATTCACTGTAGAAATAGCCATTTCTGTAGATTGATCTCATTCTCCTCTGATTTCTCTTTCTAAGTTCAGCATTTACAAGGGGAATCTTCAATTCCAAAGTGTCAGAAGAGGTTTGTGACTTCAAATCCAATTGTTCTAGACTAAATACTTGCAAAATAGTATTGTAACCAACTAATGAATTGTAATTCTTGTTCTTCTGAGTTGTAGACTCATAACTATTGTCTGGATAATGTATCTGAATAGCCATAGATTGTATTTACAACGTAGAAGATGATGGATCCATTGTATTGTCTGCTATAAGATCCAAATCCAAGTAATTATCATCTTCCAAAGTATTGGTTAACTTATCTAGAGTGGAATAATTGATATTAACACTCTTAGACAATGTATTTGCATTGGAAACACTGTTCAGCTTTACTGTACTGTGTGTAGGACAATCTTTAGCTAAATGTGTAGTCTGTTTACAGATAAAACATTGTCCTTTAGCTCTCATATTGTCTAGTTCAGTTTGTGAATGCCTTTTCACACCTGTAGAATAAGTCTTCTTACTGTTCTCTTGCTTATTCTGCCTGGTATCTTTGTACTTCAGTTTGTAGTCCTTAGATCAGTCTTTCTCTTTAGGACTTACACTGTTAGACTGTATGTACTGCCTGTTACAATTATTACAATTATAATCATAATTCCTGTCCTTTGGTCAATTCTTATTGTCATTCCTGTAGTTCCTCTAGTCATTCTTCTTCCATCTATCTTTTCAATAGTCTTCTTTGTTACTCTGAGGATAGAATTGATCTCTAGTATCTGTATACCATTTAATTCTAACAGCTTCATTTGCTTTTTCAATGTTCTCAAGCCTGTCTTTGAATTCTTCATATGAAACTGTGTCTGGATTCAAACAATCCAACTGTAATTACCTTTGATACTTAGGATGAAGTCCATCCCATGCTCTCCTGGTTAAATCTCTATCAGAAATATTGTCTAGATTGATTGCTTTCATTTCTAGATTGTACAAATATTCCTGTATGACTCTGTGTCCTTGTTTCATTATATTAAACTCTTTCCTAAGCATTTCTGCAAAGTTAGATAGGAAACAAAAGTCCATTAGACCTTTAAAGAATTGTGATAAGGTCCATCAAGATTTGTTCATACCTATTTTCTGTAGATAGAAGTCCATAGCTTGTCCTTTAATGAAATTAGGTAGTACTCCCACTTGTTCTTTAGGGAAATAATGTAAACCTGATTGCTTCATGTACTGATTGACTTCCATGACAAACTTGGTGTATCTTTGAAGGTTAGGTTCACCTGAATAAACTGTAGGAACGATAGGTTTTGCTACTCTACATCTGTATCTTCAATTTCAG